>NC_134551.1:21255167-21346102 GCF_025594145.1 Primulina tabacum | reverse complement strand
TTTCCTCTACAACAATTATCCACATTTTCAACCAAGTGGATAAAGGTGCGTAGATGTCTTGACAAAGCTGAGAAACAGCTATGCGCTTAAGGATTTTCAGTTCCTTTCGAAGCATTAGCTGATAGATATGACCATCCTTAAAGATGTCCCCCCAGCTATGTTCAAGTGCTCCCGCACTCTTTTCAACTCTGCCACCAGTTCGGGAGTGGTAGCCTCTCAGTATATACAGGAACTCAAGCTTCTGTAACTTTTCCCAGTATGAAGACTCTTATAGAAGACTTCATCTTCTATAACAGCTTTCCTGGTCTCCAGAGCAAACGGCGAAGCACTCGAGCTACTCGTATCTGCCATTCTTTTTTTCTTGATATTTTCACCAATATGACTGAACTAACCGTGTTACTTCTATTTATAGCCGAAATCATGGAACTGAAGGGTCGTCAACGTTTCAGCAAACGATAATCTTTCTAACCTTTAAATTTATTTTATATCGTCACTTTAATTATTCTATGCCCGATTAAGGGGGAATATAAGTTTTGAAGAGGTTAACTGAGAGGACAATTGTTCGTGAATTCTCAACTGAAACGAATCAGTTTCCCAATTGATTGTTCAGCTGGATATTTTACAATCTTCTCACAAAAGTTAACAAATTAAAAAACTTTATATTCCAAATCAACTGACGTGACTGCAGTTTCATAACGTGGCCTATTTTAAACCGCTCACTTTTTGCACACACGCTTACAGCACATGTACACCTATTTTTTATTCAAATTTTTTCATGGACTGACACGTTTCTCGAATTTGAACAGTCACGTACAAATATCTATGTCCGCTTCAATTCAGTTTCTTTCTTACGAAACAATCAGTTCCTAAAAGCATACTAATTCCAGAGCTTATCTTTTACGAATTTCAGATCGTTTTACTTTCGAAATGGCGAATCAAATCCCAGCTCACGTGTCGAACGCTATGGCCATTGATTTTGACTCAGTTTTATCGTTCAAGAACTGAAGTTAAGAACGTCTTTCTGAAGATTGAATTTGCTGGTCTCAGGATGTTTTAGGGACAATCTTCGCAGGAGATATACCCCAAGGAACTAAATGAATTCTATCTTAAGGGGTTTGTCACTACTGATGGAAGTATCTCTGTAACTGTCAATGATCAGCTGTTGATCCTATCTGAAGAGGCCTTCGAAGAAAATTTTCTCTTTGCCAACTGATGGGTACGTCAGCTTCTCTGAAGTCAAAACATTGACATTGAGGAAATGCAATCTTTGCTGTCTGCTGATAGGCGGAAAATCAAAGTTTCCGATCCAAAGAAAGAGCTGAAATCAGAAATTCAGTTATAGCCGACATTGTGGCGAACGGCATATTGGCTAACGGCAGGCTCTTACGCTGCCGTTACTCTTGAAAAATTCCAATTGATGAGCATCATCTATGGGAGAGAAGAAGCTAACTAGAGGCATATATTTTCAATATTCAGAGGAAATATGCTTCAAACTAACAAACAATCAAAGAGGCTTTGCATTCCAATCAGTTATCTTCTGAAACTAAAGGGATGGTAGCTGACAATGCTGGAAAATCATCAAAGTTCAAGGTATTCACTGCCAAGAACATCTTGCCGCCAAAGACCAAACTGGACACTTCTCCCAAACAGTTTTGAAAACCAAACAGGGAGGTTGGGACGCAACCACCTGCTCCAACACCAGTCACGAAGGCCAAAAATTTTGCCAATTGAAGACGCAAAAACAAAAACTGATTATCAGTGAATCAGATTCGGAGAAAACTCATTCTCCTAAGCTTGTCAAGAGACCGAGGACGCAAAGAACTAAACCATACAGCGGTGGAATTCATTCCAACGAGAGATTGACTCAATCACCTGCCCAACAGCCTATTCAGGCTATCCCTTTGCAGGTTGTTCCACCTGATGATTCAGTTACTGAAGAAAAGGCACCCGCTAAGTAAGATCTCCCTTGACTCATGTAAATCGCCCTACCATTTTTGCCTCCGGCCAGATCTAAAGGCGTTATATTGAGGGAACAAGTTGACACCACTCACTCTGGTTGGATATTCCTCACATTCTCACTACTGAAAAAGGAAAGGGCACGCTAGTTGAAGAGCCAAGACCATCTAATGCCATCCAAACTCACATTGACCTGGTTTGGGAACAGGTAAATGCATTTGCCACATCGAAACTAAAATCTTTGATAGTTTGGAAGAGTGTTAGGACTGTAGATTTTTGCCAAAGAGCTGGAAGCACAAATCCCAACTGAAAAGTTTATTAAACTGAAGTGATTGTGTTGAATATAGTCAAAGCTGCTACTATTGCCCAGGCATTGGAGAGGCAAAAAATATTTCTTTGATCAAATTCGGGCCAAAAAGCTGACTAGAATGGTTGAAAAGCTGAAATCCAACTACAATCCCATAGGTCCAACTGCATATCATGATAGAGCTGTGTTCACCCAATTGACTCAGATCTTAGTGGCCTACAAAGGGAAATCAGATTTTGGGAACAGGATCAGGAATTGGTTCTTCCTGAAAAATCCTCCTGTTCAAAAACAGAAGGAAGATACATTCTCCCTCCCAGCAGAAAGAGCCACTTCCACTAACCGGTTGCTGAAGAACCTGTTCAGGATGTTCGCACAATCATCTGCTGTGAACATCAGTGTACTCTGAAGCCGAGTTGAGTTTTGCCAACATTGATGAATTATTCAAGCAGTGGTGACAGAATCTGTTATTAATGAACCCTTTATCAGTTGATCACTCCGTGATCAAGCAGCTGAAGAGAATACCATCTTAACTGAAGTGCCAGTTAAGGCCGCCATTTCTGAAACCAAATGACCAAGAATGATGTCTGCTCAATCACCAGATCACCAAATTGCTGAGAATCTGGAGGGCTCTGTTGCTTACTTCTGACAATCCTCCAACTAAAGAGTCAGCTCAAATCTCAGATGATTATCAAGCAGAAGCATCAGTTCATGACTCACTAGCTGAAGATCCTACAAAATCTCACATTCAGCAAGAAAGCTCAAATGCTGAACACATTAGTCTTCACCTCATCTGGTCCAAGTGGCAGTAACTGAAACAGATGTTCCAGAACCAAATATTGCTGAAACAATGATATCTGAAAGAACCATGGTGGTTTTTGATCAAATCACAGGAAGCTGGAGCGTCGGATCAGCCAAATCTTAACTCCGCCAAAGATCTTGATTTTGTTCTTGCCGAAATTCAGGAAATTCAGCATGATATACATAGAGTGATTAATGATCTGTACAAGATTCAGCATACTCAATTAGAACATTCTCTGAAGCTAGAACATTCTGAGGCATTCAACTCAGAGAAACTGAAAGCAATTCAAGAAACCTTAAACTCTCTGTTTCAATCAATGGAAGCAATTAAGAAGAACAAAGGTTTGGCTTAGAGTCTCTCCATCACTCAAGATGTTATTAGCAAACGAGTTGAAAATATGGAGACGCTTGTAACAAGAAAAATAGACTCGTTGCAAAACACAATGCTCTCTGTTGTCTCTAGCATATCCACTACTGTCAATGTTTTATCAACAGATATTCGAAAATTCTCATTGAAGATGGAGTTGTTTGACAAAAAGGGGGAAGAGATCAAAGAGATTCTAGAACAACAAAAGAAATCTTCTCGTTGAAGAAAAATCTCTACAGATTCGTGACGCACAATTATATTCAGTAACTGGACTTAACAACTGAAATCAGCTGATCTAATAAAGAAAACTGATCAGTTGGAAACCGATCAGTTGATACATTCTGTAGAACCCGTAAATCAGTCTACGTTTAAGCCATGCATAATTCTAGATTTTTAAATTTAATTGACTTCATTGCATGATTATTTTAAATGCATTTATTTGAAGTTAATTATTCATTAGTTCAGTTCAGTAGTTTGATTTTTAGCATTTCAGTTATTTCAGTGAGGCCGGACTAGAGTTGGAGTTTTGAGATAGAATTTAAGATTCGAGAAATATTTCCAGAAGTTAATTTAGCTAGCAAGTAAGTTTATTTAAGTTAGAAAGGGAGGTTTGAGGATTTAATTTAATTATTTGAGGTGATTAAGAAATGAGCTTATTTAAGTTACTTAATTAAGGGGTTAGCTCACTAAATTAATTAAAGGATTAGTAAGGCTTTTAAGGGTTATTAAATTACTAGATAATCAATTTCCCCCTACCATTTATCATGCATGTTTCGGCCACCCCTTGCCTAGACCACACATTTCCAACTCATCAACTTTGACCAATTCTTTGCATGTAATTAGTAGGATAATTCTAGGATTTTTGGGAGCACAATTTAATTAATTAATGGGCACATCCTAGTCTAGATATCAAGGGAGGAAATCGGCCACTATGCTCTAGAATCACCCAAGAGATCATTTGATAGCAATTCAAATTCAAAATTCAAATGCATGAAGACTTGGTCTTGATATGATCCTTATATCTTGCACCATCCTCCTCACCCCTCATAACCACTCCATCACACTCCATCCCCACCGAAATCAGACCCCTTTTCAGTAGAAAAAACGTGAGTAATAGCTAGGGAGAAAGGGAGAAAAAAAATCGAGAACTAGAAAGAACAAGAGAAGCGCTCCATCTCCTCCGTGCCGCGTCGTCGTCGTTTCGTTCGTTTTCTTTCGAAACGAAACCAGGTATGTCTAGATTCTTTCTAAACCTCAATCAAGTCATATTATCATTTATTTTTCAGTACATGATCATGTTTATTCAAGCAAAAATCGAGATCCATGTCAAAACTTTTGAAACAACACATGCAGAATTTTGATATTCCTTGGCAAGCTTCACGTTTTTCTTGGTTTGTGAGTTTCAGGTGATTGGTTCGACTCCAGGCTCCCAAGGCGACTCCTAGACACGTAATAGTATGCATTAGGACCATGTTGGCCCATTCATTCAGCCCCCATTCTTGCTGGAAAACCGAAATGACAGCAAGTTTCCCATAGGCGCAGATTGGTGTTTGAAATTTCAGTTTTTGTGTCAAGGAGTTGGATCTGATCTTGGCTGCCCTAAGGGCTCTTAGCCATGGTTGGATCACTTCCCTAGCATGTCTAAGACGTGACTAAGTCGCCCTTTTGGTGGCTTGGTCCATGGTGCATCGGTTTTAATCAAATCAACAAGAACAGCCCCTTTCCCCATTCGGCTTCTTCATTGGTTCAGCATATGGTTTCGGTTTTTGTTGCTTGGTATGGATCTTGGTTGGCCTATGGCCCATAGCCAAGGTTCATACCATACTCTTAGATGTCTAGATCGTGCCATGGTCAATCAAATGGCCACTGAAACGACGCAAGACATCGATCTAAGCAAAACACTACACACGCATGCACGTTGGTTTTCGGTTGGAGTTTCGGTTGAGTTTTGGTGTGATGCGGGTTGTGGCTGGCCTAGGTTCCCTTAGCCATGGTTCAAATCACTCCTTGGGATGTTGGTAAGAGTCTATGGTCGGTGGTTCACGCCCCAATGGCCGGTAGTCTCGAAAACAACACAAGTTACACGATTGTACAGTTGCTGGAAAATTACATCAAGTTTCTGTGTCGGTTCGGTGGCTCGTTCGAGTTCTTGGTTGGCTTTTGGCCCATGGCCTTGGACTAGGACCGTGCCTCATTGAGTTAGGAAGGTCATGTTTTTGACCGTTTGTCATTTGGATCATTTTTGAGGTCGCTACGAGAATTTACGGTGCGATGTGCTAAATTGACTCTCGAAATAGCGTTTCGTGTTTTGGCCTCCATTCCACCTAGATTCGACCCTATCATTTAGGAGCATTATTTTATGATTTTTCAGCATATTTTAATCATGACTATACGTCGGTTCGGTGTCGGTTCAGGTTGGCTCGGAGTCATGATTAAATGCGAAGTCATTAGGCGTCATAGTCGCATCTTTTGAACGTAAATTACATAGTTGGTCAAGTTTAAGCTATTGCATATTTTTCATAGCAAGTTAGGTTGCAGCGAGCCTGGGGACGATCCAATCCAATCCAGTTGGTAAAATTACAGGAATTTTCATTATGCCAGTTAATTATTTTACGTGCATTAAATAGAAAATGATTATTTTTTAGATTTATGCGTTATGGCTTGTGGTTCATTCACTACGTGGGAGTGTTATTTTATACGGTCGCCAGTGACCGATCAGTTCAGTATGGTACCACCCGGTCGCCAGTGACCGGCCAGCTCAGTTCAGTTTCAGCCTCCCCGGTAGCCAGTTACCGATCAGTTCAGCTTAGTGCAGTGGCCACAGGCGTAAAATATAATCTCAACAGAAAATTTTACCAGTTATTTCAGTACAGGCTCCAAGGAGCAAACATTTTTTTTACTCTGATTATCAGTTCAGTTATGCACGTATTATAATTGCTCAGTACAGATTATTTTCAGCATGCCTCAGGACAGGATATGTTAACTCATGTATATTTTAAATTCAGATTTTTACTCGTTACCTGCGATATATGCATGCTGAGTCTTTAGGCTCACTAGACTTGATTGTTGTAGGTACTGATGAGGCCAGGGCCGAGGGCGGGGACCAGTGAGCCAGCTTGGGTCGGCAGTAGTGGCACCCGAGGACCTCAGTGCAGCAGTTGTTATTTTATTCCGCAAACATTTTATCAGTCGTTGGATATTTTTAAATTGTAATTTTTGGTAAATTTTATTTTCTTCCGCTGCGATATTTTAAACATTGAACTTGATTCATCAGTCGATTTTATGAATGAGGCCATTTAAGTTCTTTTAAAAAGAAAAATTTTTAATTTTCCGCAAATTTTCAAGCAAGAAGTTCTAGGGCCTTTGCAATTGGTATCAGAGCGGTGGTTCTGTATAGGGTTTCACTACTACTGACCGCGAGAAGCTCACGAAGCCACACGTCTTCGGTCTGTAAGTTTTTCAGTTCAGCATTTTGTTCAGCATTTCAGTTAAAGCATGAATATTTTGTCAGTATGCTTCCAGATTTTCAGTATTTCAGTGTTCATTTAAAATAAATTATGGAATTATGCATGTTAGTTACGTATGGGTATGTTGGAACAGTATGCCCCCTAGACGCATTTTAGAGCGCAACAGAGAGGAGGAGCCTCGCCGAGAGGACAGGGAGGAGCGTAGACCGGAGGGAGACCTACCACCTCCTCCACCGACCCCCACCGGACATGATGTGCCCAGATATTAGCTGGGATGGCACAGTTCTTCGCACGGTTTTGCGGGGGACAATGCCGCTGCCGTAGCCGCAGCCGCAGCCAAGCCGACAGGGCCCGAGGCTGTTTATGAGCGATTCATGAAGATGCGCCCGAAGGAATTCTCTGGGACATCTGACCCCATGGTTGCCGAGGGATGGATCAAATCCCTCGAGGTCATCTTTGAGTTTATGGAGCTGGGGGACGCAGACCGAGTCCGATGTGCCACCTATCTGTTCAGTGGAGATGCCCGCTTATGGTGGGAAGGAGCGTCAGTAGCCCTGACCTTGGCTACACTTTCATGGACCCCGCTTTTACGGAAGTTTTCTACTTAAAGTATTTTGCTGAGGAGGTTCGCACCAGGCTGACCACCGAGTTCATGAGTCTGAGACAGGGGGATATGACGGTTACGGAGTTTATCCGTAGTTCGAGAGGGGCTGTCACTTTGTGCCCCTGATCGCGAAGGATGCCAGAGCCAAGCTGATGCACTTACTGGGTGGGTTTACGGCCGATCTTGCGCCGGGATGTTAGGGTATCTGACCCTGCTACTTATGAGATTGCCGTCTCCAAGGCCTTAGCCGCAGAGCAGGATCTGCGGGATATCGAGAGGGATCGCCAGGGCAAGTGCCCATTCCAGGCACGCACCGCCTCCTCCTCATCAGCATCAGCAGCAGAATAAGAGGCCTGTTCATGGACCCGCCCAGGAACCGAGGCCAGCAGCAGCAGAGTCGCAGCAGCAGCGGGGACGCCCAGCCCCGAGGACTCATGAGCACCCAGTCTGTCCCAGGTGCTCACATCGCCATCCCTGGAGCATGTATGGCTGCTCAGGAAAGTGTTTTAAGTGTGGCAGTCCAGACCACATGTTGCTGGCAATGTCCTCAGAGGAATCTGCCTACCCAAGGCAGAGTTTTTGCTCTCCATGCCGCGGAAACCAACCCGGAGACTATGTTGTTGACATGTACCTTTAAACTTTAAGTATTATTTGAATTCCGTTGTTTGGGAATCGGGATTTAGATTTGAACTTAGAATGTTATAGGATTGCATGATCTACCCAGATTTATTTTGGGGGAAATTAAGCTAGAAGAACCTTGACCTTTGCATGTCTATAAGTTTAGTTCTTGTAACTACTTGGATTCAACTTAGAGCTCCGCTCTTTCAGGGAGAATTTTTATATATGGTTCCGCTACCAAGGCCTTGATAGATTCAGGGGCCACTCACTCGTTTATTTCGGAGGTCTTTGCAAACTTTCTCAAGATCCAGACCATTGGGCTAGATACAGCCTTTTCAGTAGTGTTTCCGTCAGGCGAGGAGATGGCAGCCACCAATGTTATACGAGATATAGACCTTGAGCTGCACGGTAATCTTGCTTAGGCGGATCTGATTGTGCTACCGATGCCAGAATTTGACATCATCCTAGGGATGGACTGGCTATTGAGAAACAGAGTGTTGATAGACTTCCAGCGGAGATCTGTTCTTGTCTGACCGCCTGGAATGGAGCAGTTCTTATTTGAGCCGGACAGGTACTTTCCTTTACGCGCATTATTCCTTATGTTCAGGCTAGGAAACTCATGCATAGAGGGTGTCGGGCATTTCTAGCGACCTTTTTATCTGTCCCCGAGGAACCCAGCCAGTCAGCCTCAGATGTTCCGATTGTCAGAGATTTCTTAGACGTTTTTCCCGAAGACGTCTCTGGTATGCCACCCGAGAGAGAGGTGGAGTTTTCCATTGAGCTTATGCCAGGTACGGCTCCGATATCCAAAGCGCCGTACCGACTAGCACCGACAGAGATGGAAAAGCTTAAGAAGCAGATTTAGGAACTTCTCGACAAGGAGTTCATTCGCCCAAGCTTTTCTCCATGGGGCGCGCCGGTCTTATTTGTGAAAAAGAAGGATGGCTCAATGAGGCTTTGCATTGACTATCGGGAGTTGAACAGGGTTACAGTGAAGAATAAATACCCATTGCCGAGGATTGAGGATCTGTTGACCAGTTGCAGGGAGCTTCGATTTTTTCCAAGATAGATCTGCGTTCCGGTTTATCACCAGTTGAGGGTGAGAGATGCTAATGTTTCGAAGACAGCTTTCAGGACTCGTTATGGTCACTACGAGTTCCTAGTGATGCCGTTCGGTCTGACGAATGCGCCAGCGATCTTCATGGATCTAATGAATCGCGTATTTCAGCCGTACCTCGACCAGTTTGTGATAGTGTTCATAGATGACATTCTCGTCTACTCCAAGAGTCGGGAGGAGCACAGCAGACATCTGACCACAGTGTTGCAGCCATTGCAGAAGCACAAACTATTCGCAAAGTTCAGTAAGTGCGAATTCTGGTTAGAGAAGGTGGCGTTCTTGGGCCACATTGTTTCTAGCAGTGGCATTGAGGTAGACCCGGCGAAAGTTGCAGCAGTCAGAGATTGGGTTGTGCCTCAGAATGCATCCGAGATCCGCAGTTTTCTTGGGTTGGCAGGATATTACAGGAAGTTCATTCACGGATTCTCATCCATTGCCGTTCCACTCACAGCACTGGCCAAGAAAAATGTGAAGTTTGTGTGGAGCGAGGAGTGTCAGAAGAGCTTCGATACTTTGAAGCAAGCTCTTATCTCAGCACCCGTTTTGGCTGTACCGTCAGGATCTGGTGAGTTTGTTCTGTATACCGATGCTTCGAAGCTTGGTTTAGGTGCAGTTCTGATGCAGCATGGGAGAGGGATAGCGTATGCTTCTCGACAACTGAAAATCCACGAGAAGAATTACCCTACCCATGATCTGGAGTTAGCGGCCGTAGTTTTTGCTTTGAAAATTTGGAGGCACTATCTGTATGGAGAGAAGTGTCAGATCTTTACCGACCACAAGAGCCTCAAGTATTTCTTCACGAAGAAGAAGCTGAATATGCGTCAGAAGCGTTGGTTGGAGCTTGTGAAAGACTACGATTGTGACATTAGCTACCACCCGGGTAAAGCTAATGTAGTTGCGGATGCTTTGAGCAGGAAAGTCGCAGTGATGCTCATTTGACGATTCAGAAACCTCTTCAGATTGAGATGCAGAGGTTTGATCTTGAGACTTATCCTCGAGGTAGAGTTCCTCGTTTATCTACCTTGACTATCCAGTCCTCTCTTATTGACCGTATTCGCAGTGGTCAGGCAGCAGATGAGCAGTTAGCACAGCGGAAGAAGAGAGATGAAGCCAAAGGCAGTGTTTTGTATTCAGTCAGCGACGGTATTGTGAGATACCGAGATAGGATATGGGTTCCTAGCAGTGATTCTATCCGAGCAGACATCTTATCAAAGGCCCATACGTCTTCGTACTCCATTCACCCTGGTAGTACGAAGATTGTACAAAGATATGCAGCTATTGTATTGGTGGCCAAGGATGAAGAAGGACATCAGACGGTTTGTGTCCGAGTGTCTGACCTGTCAGTTAGTGAAGGCCGAGCATCAGAGACCAACAGGTTGGCTCAAGCCTCTTCCTATTCCTGAGTGGAAGTGGGAGAACATTACCATGGATTTTGTGACCAGATTGCCGAAGTCAGCCAGGGGATCGAATGCTATTTGGGTGATTGTAGATCGTCTACCAAATCAGCGCACTTTCTTGCCTATTAAGACGACTTTCACCATGATTCAGTATGCAGAGCTGTATATCCGAGAGATAGTCCGACTCCATGGTATTCCAATTTCGATCATATCCGACAGAGAATCCAGATTTACTTCCTCATTTTGGAAGAGCTTGCATTCGACTTTGGGTACGAAGTTGCTGTTTAGCACAGCTTTCCATCCGCAGACAGATGGGCATTCGGAGCGAGTTATTCAGATTTTTGAGGATCTTCTTCGCACTTGCGTCATGATTTCTCAGGGAGTTGGGAGTCGAAATTCCACTGGTTGAGTTCACCTACAACAACAGCTTTCCAGTCTTCTATGGTATGGCTCCGTATGAAGCACTGTATGGCCGCAAGTGTAGATCTCCTGTTCATTAGGATGAAGTAGGAGAGAGAGCAGATTTGGGTCCAGAGATTGTTCAGCAGACAGCAGATGTAGTAGTCAAGATCCGTGATAGGATGAGGACTGCTCAGAGCCGACATAAGAGTTATGTCGACCAGCGGAGGAGAGACTTAGAGTTTGCAGTGGGCGATCATGTCTTTGTGAAAGTAGCACCTATGAAGGGTGTCATGAGATTTGGGAAGAAAGGAAGCTCAGTCCGAGATTCATTGGACCGTTTGAGATCCTTGACAGAGTTGAGACGCTTGCTTATCGTGTGGCTCTTCCGCCGAATCTGGCCGGAGTACACAATGTCTTTCACGTCTCCATGCTGAGGAAGTACGTGGAGAATCACTTCGCATGTCCTGAACTTTGAGCCGTTGCAGCTTACTCCGAACTTATCTTATAAGGAGAGACCAGAGCAGATCCTAGACCGACAGGAGAAGAAACCTCTGGAACAAGTTGGTTTAAGCGAGTCAAAGTCAAATGGCTCAACCATTCGGAGGAGGAAGCTACGTGGGAGTCTGAGCCGGAGATGAGAGATCGATACCCCGAGTTATTCGGTAAGTTCTAATTTCGAGGACGAAATTTCTTTTAAGGGGGGAAGGATTGTAGAACCCGTAAATCAGTCTACGTTTAAGCCATGCATAATTCTAGATTTTTAAATTTAATTGACTTCATTGCATGATTATTTTAAATGCATTTATTTGAAGTTAATTATTCATTAGTTCAGTTCAGTAGTTTGATTTTAGCATTTCAGTTATTTCAGTGAGGTCCGGACTAGAGTTGGAGTTTTGAGATAGAATTTAAGATTCGAGAAATATTTCCAGAAGTTAATTTAGCTAGCAAGTAAGTTCATTTAAGTTAGAAGGGAGGTTTGAGGATTTAATTTAATTATTTGAGGTGATTAGGAAATGAGCTCATTTAAGTTACTTAATTAAGGGGTTAGCTCACTAAATTAATTAAAGGATTAGTAAGGCTTTTAAGGGTTATTAAATTACTAGATAATCAATTTCCCCCTACCATTTATCATGCATGTTTCGGCCACCCCTTGCCTAGACCACACATTTCCAACTCATCAACTTTGACAAATTCTTTTGCATGTAATTAGTAGGATAATTCTAGGATTTTTGGGAGCACAATTTAATTAATTAATGGGCACATCCTAGTCTAGATATCAAGGGAGGAAATCGGCCACTATACTCTAGAATCACCCAAGAGATCATTTGATAGCAATTCAATATCAAAATTCAAATGCATGAAGACTTGGTCTTGATATGATCCTTATATCTTGCACCATCCTCCCTCACCCCTCATAACCACTCCATCACACTCCCTCCCCACCGAAATCAGACCCCTTTTCAGTAGAAAAAACGTGAGTAATAGCTAGGGAGAAAGGGAGAAAAAAAATCGAGAACTAGAAAGAACAAGAGAAGCGCTCCATCTCCTCCGTGCCGCGTCGTCGTCGTTTCGTTCGTTTTCTTTCGAAACTAAACCAGGCATGTCTAGATTCTTTCTAAACCTCAATCAAGTCATATTATCATTTATTTTTCAGTACATGATCATGTTTATTCAAGCAAAAATCGAGATCCATGTCAAAACTTTTGAAACAACACATGCAGAATTTTTGATATTCCTTGGCAGCTTCACGTTTTTCTTGGTTTGTGAGTTTCAGGTGATTGGTTTCGACTCCAGGCTCCCAAGGCGACTCCTAGACACGTAATAGTATGCAATTAGGACCATGTTGGCCAATTCATTCAGCCCCCATGCTTGCTGGAAAACCGAAATGACAGCAAGTTTCCCATAGGCGCAGATTGGTGTTCGAAATTTCAGTTTTTGTGTCAAGGAGTTGGATCTGATCTTGGCTGCCCTAAGGGCTCTTAGCCATGGTTGGATCACTTCCCTAGCATGTCTAAGACGTGACTAAGTCGCCCTTTTGGTGGCTTGGTCCATGGTGCATTGGTTTAATCAAATAAACAAGAACAGCCCCTTTCCCCATTCGGCTTCTTCATTGGTTCAGCATATGGTTTCGGTTTTTGTTGCTTGGTATGGATCTTGGTTGGCCTATGGCCCATAGCCAAGGTTCATACCATGCTCTTAGATGTCTAGATCGTGCCATGGTCAATCCAAATGGCCACTGAAATGACGCAAGACATCGATCTAAGCAAAACACTACACACGCATGCACGTTGGTTCTCGGTTGGAGTTCGGTTGAGTTTTGGTGTGATACGGGTTGTGGCTGGCCTAGGGCCCTTAGCCATGGCTCCAATCACTCCTTGGGATGTTGGTAAGAGTCTATGGTCGGTGGATCACGCCCCAATGGCCGGTAGTCTCGAAAACAACACAAGTTACACGATTGTACAGTTGCTGGAAAATTACATCAAGTTTCTGTGTCGGTTCGGTGGCTCGTTCGAGTTCTTGGTTGGCTTTTAGCCCATGGCCTTGGACTGGACAGTGCTTCATTGAGTTAGGAAGGTCATGTTTTTGATCGTTTGTCATTTGGATCATTTTTGAGGTCGTACGAGAATTTACGGTGCGATGTGCCAAATTGACTCTCGAAATAGCATTTCGTGTTTTGGCCTCCATTCCACCTAGATTTCGACCCTATCATTTTAGGAGCATTATTTTATGATTTTTCAGCATATTTTAATCATTACTATACGTCGGTTCGGTGTCGGTTCAAGTTGGCTCGGAGTCATGATTAAATGCGAAGTCATTAGGCGTCATAGTCGCATCTTTTGAACGTAAATTACCTAGTTGGTCAAGTTTAAGCTATTGCATATTTTTCATAGCACAGTTAGGTTGCAGCGAGCCTGGGGACGATCCAATCCAATCTAGTTGGTAATATTACAGGAATTTTCATTATGCCAGTAATTATTTTACGTGCATTAAATAGAAAATGATTATTGTTTGAGATTTATGCGATATGGCTTGTGGTTCATTCACTATGTGGGAGTGTTATTTTATACGGTTGCCAGTGACCGATCAGTTCAGTATGGTACCACCCGGTCGCCAGTGACCGGCCAGCTCAGTTCAGTTTCAGCCTCCCGGTAGCCAGTTACCGATCAGTTCAGCTTAGTGCAGTGGTCACAGGCGTAAAACATAATCTCAACAGAAAATTTTACCAGTTATTTCAGTACAGGCTCCAAGGAGCAAACATTTTTTTTACTGTGATTATCAGTTCAGTTATGCACGTATTATAATTGCTCAGTACAGATTATTTTCAGCATGCCTCAGGACAGGATATGTTAACTCATGCATATTTTAAATTCAGATTTTTACTCGTTACCTGCGATATATGCATGCTGAGTCTTTAGGCTCACTAGACTTGATTGTTGTCGGTACTGATGAGGCCAGGGCCGAGGGCGGGGACCAGTGAGCCAGCTTGGGTTGGCAGTAGTGGCACCCGAGGACCTCAGTGCAGCAGTTGTTATTTTATTTCCGCAAACATTTTATCAGTCGTTGGATATTTTAAATTGTGATTTTGGTAAACTTTATTTTCTTCCGCTGCGATATTTTAAACATTGAACTTGATTCATCAGTCGATTTTATGAATGAGGCCATTTAAGTTCTTTTAAAAAAAAAATTTTAATTTTTCGCAAATTTTCAAGCAAGAAGTTCTAGGGCCTTTGCACATTCAGCCGTATACTTTTAAGCTAAGCATCCTTCAACTGAACATGTCTCGGGAAAGAACATTAAACCGACAAAGAGACATAGAAGACTGCAACTGAATATGAAACGCCGCACTTCAATCAATACAGCTTAGAACAACGCATTTCGGCTAAAGCAGTTAAGACGCCGCATTACAATAAATGAAGCAAACAATGCCCAAGAAATAATAAAGTGGAAATCAACGGATACAAAGATTCAAATATATCTCAAGTTACCGTTGGAAGGAAAGTTTATAAATATGACAGAAGAACAACTGAATAAAAAAAGAGAAGATCACTCTATTCAAAGCTTGTTGTTACTCTGCCAAAATCTTAGCTAACTCTTACTTGGGTTTATTCGTAGCAGTCAAGGCTACAATTTGAGCTCACTAGCACTTTGTAATAATCGTTAAATTCGATAGTGTTAGATCAGTTAATGAAAAGGCCCTAGACCACCTTGCTTGAAAATTTGCGGAAAATTAAAAATTTTTCTTTCAAAAGAAATTAAATGGCCTCATTCATAAAATCGACTGATAAATCAAGTTCAATGTTTAAAATAATAGCAGCGGAATAAAATAAAGTTTTGCGAACAATAACAATTTAAAAATATCCAACGACTGATAAAATGTTTGCGGAATAAAATAACAACTGCTGCACTGAGGTCCTCGGGTGCCACTACTGCCGACCCAAGCTGGCTCACTGGTCCCCGCCCTCGGCCCTGGCCTCATCAGTACCTACAACAATCAAGTCTAGTGAGCCTAAAGACTCAGCATGCATATATCGCAGGTAACGAGTAAAAATCTGAATTTAAAATATGCATGAGTTAACATATCCTGTCCTGAGGCATGCTGAAAATAATCTGTACTGAGCAATTATAATACGTGCATAACTGAACTGATAATCACAGTAAAAATGTTTGCTCCTTGGAGCCTGTACTGAAATAACTGGTAAAATTTTCTGTTGAGATTATGTTTTACGCCTGTGGCCCCTGCACTAAGTTGAACTGATCGGTAACTGGCTACCGGGGAGGCTGAAACTGAACTGAGCTGGCCGGTCACTGGCGACCGGGTGGTACCATACTGAACTGATCGGTCACTGGCGACCGTATAAAATAACACTCCCACATAGTGAATGAACCACAAGCCATATCGCATAAATCTCAAAAATAATCATTTTCTGTTTTCATGCACGTAATATAATTAACCGACGTAATGAAAAATCCTGTAATTTTACCAACTGGATTGGATTGGATCGTCCCCAGGCTCGCTGCAACCTAACTGTGCTATGAAAAATATGCAATAGCTTAAACATGACCAACTACGCAATTTACGTTCAAAAGATGCGACTATGATGCCTAATGACTTCGCATTTAATCATGACTCCGAGCCAACCTGAACCGACACCGAACCGACGTATAGTCATGATTAAAATACGCTGAAAAATCATAAAATAATGCTCCTAAAATGATAGGGTCGAAATCTAGGTGGAATGGAGGCCAAAACACGAAACGCTCTTTCGAGAGTCAATTTGGCACATCGCACCGTAAATTCTCGTACGACCTCAAAAATGATCCAAATGACAAACGGTCAAAACCATGACCTTCTTAACTTAATGAGGCACTGTCCAGTCCAAGTCCATGGGCTAAAATCCAACCAAGAACTCAAACGAGCCACCGAACCGACACAGCAACTTGCTGTAATTTTCCAGCAACTGTACAATCGTGTAACTTGTGTTGTTTTCGAGACTACCGGCCATTGGGGCGTGAACCACCGACCAGAGACTCTTACCAACATCCCAAGGAATGATTTGAACCATGGCTAAGGGCCCTAGGCCAACCACAATCCGCATCACACCATAACTCAACCGAACGGTCCAACCGAGAGCCAACGTGCATGCGTGTGTAGTGTTTTGCTTAGATCGATGTCTTGCGTCGTTCCAGTGGCCATTTGATTGACCATGGCACGATCTAGACATCTAGGAGCATGATATGAACCGTGGCTAAGGGCCATAGGCCAACCAAGATCCATACCAAGCAACCAAAAGAAACGAACCAAAAGCTGTCCAACCGAAGTAGCCGAAGGGGTATAGGGGCTGTTGTGATGTTTTTATTAAAAACCGATGAGCCATGGACCAAGCCACCAAAAGGGCAACTTAGTCACGTCTTAGACATGCTAGGGGAGTGATCCAAACATGGCTAAGAGCCCTTAGGGCAGCCAAGATCAGATCCAACCCCTTGACATAAAAACTGAAGTTTTCGAACTCAAAAAGGGGACACAAATGGTGTTGCTGTCATTTCTGTTTTTCCAGCAAGCATGGGACTGAATAAACGTTCTAACATGGCCCTAACATGTCCTAGTACATGTCCATATGCAGCCTCGAGCCCCTGGAACGATCCATCCCTGAAATCGAAACAAAACATACCAATCGTGAAGCATGGAAGTCGATAAAAATCTGTGCAGAATTTTCGTTTCTTGTCTACTGAAAATTTCGGTTTTTGAAATGATAAATCTTGATCATGTACTGAAAAATAAATGATAATATGACTTGATTGAGGTTTTGAAAGAATCTAGACATGCCTGGTTTCGTTTCGAAAGAAAACGAACGAAACGACGACGACGCGGCACGGAGGAGATGGAGCGCTTCTCTTGTTTTCTTTACTCTCGATTTTTTTTTCTTGCCTCTCTCCCTAGCTATGGCTCACGATTTTTCTACTGAAAAGGGGTCTGATTTCACTCTGAATTTTCGAAAAGGAGAGGGGGGGAAAAATGGTTAGGAGGGTGAGGGAAGTGGGTGCAAGATATAAGAAAAGAATCAAGACCAAGTCTTCTCATTTTGAATTTGAATTATGGTTTGATATCAAATCTATGTTGGGTGTTTCTAGAATGGTGATGGCCGATTATTGCTTATTTTCTAGTCTAGGATATGTCCATTTATTTAATTAAATTGTGCTCCCAAAAATCCTAGAATTATCCTACTAATTACATGCAAAGAATTGGTCAAAGTTGATGAGTTGGAAAATGAGTCTTCTAGCAACTAGGGGTGGCCGAAAATGCATGATAAAATAAAGGGGAAATGTTGTTTATTTACTAAATTAATAACTCTTAAAAGCCTCACTAATCTCTTAAATAATTTAGTGAGCTAACCCCTTAATTAAATAACTTAAATGAGCTTATTTTCTACTCACTTCAAGTAACTTAAATTAAATCCTCAAAACATCCTTACTAACTTAAATGAACCTACTTGCTAGCTAAATTAACTTCTGGAAATATTTCTGGATCTTAAATTCTATCTCAAACTCCAACTCCGGTCCGGCCTCACTGAAATAACTGAAATGCTAAAAATCAACTACTGAATTGAAATAATGAATAATTAACTTCAAATAAATGCATTTAAAATAATCATGCTATGAAGTCAATTAAATTTAAAAATCTAGAATATGCATGGCTTATACGTCTACTGATTTACGGGTTCTACAATCCTTTCCCCCTTTAAAAAGAAATTTCGTCCTCGAAATTAGAACTCACCGAATAACTCGGGGTAACGCTCCCTCATCTCTGACTCAGACTCCCACGTAGCTTCCTCCTCAGAATGGTTTAAGCCATTAGACTTTGACTTGCTTAACAAGCTTGTTCCGAAGCTTCTTCTCCTGCCGGTCTAGGATCGCACCGGTCTCTCCTCATAAGATAAGTTCGGAGTAAGCTGCAACGGCCTCAAAGTTCAGCACATGCGAAGGGTTCGCCATGTACTTTCTCAGCATGGAGACGTGAAAGACATTGTGTACTCCGGCCAGATTCGGCGGAAGAGCCACACGATAAGCACGCTCCCAACTCTGTCAAGGATCTCAAACGGTCTAATGAATCTCGGACTGAGCTACCCTTTCTTGCCAAACCTCATGACACCCTTCATAGGTGCCACTTTCACAAAGACATGATCGCCCACTGCAAACTCTATGTCTCTCCTTCCGCTGATCGGCATAACTCTTCTGTCGGCTCTGAGCAGTCCTCATCCTATCACGGATTTTGGCTACTACCTCTGCTGCCTGCTGAACAATCTCTGGACCCAACTCTTCTCTCTCTCCTACTTCATCCCAATGAACAGGAGATTACACTTGCGGCCATACAGTGCTTCATACGGAGCCATACCTATAGACGACTGGAAACTGTTGTTAGGTGAACTCTACCAATGGTAAGTTCGACTCCCAACTCCCAGAGAAATCAATGACGCAAGCACGGAGAAGATCCTCTAAGATCTGAATAACTCGCTCCGACTTTCCATCTGTCTGCGGATGGAAAGCTGGCTAAACAGCAACTTCGTACCCATAGTCGAATGCAAACTCTTCCAAAACGAGGAAATGAATCTGGGATCTCTGTCAGATACGATCGAAACTGGAATACCATGGAGTCGGACTATCTCTCGGATATACATCTATGCATACTGAACCATGGTGAAAGTCGTCTTAATAGGCAAGAAGTGCGCTGATTTGGTAAGACAATCTACAATCACCCAAATAGCATTCAATCCCCTGGCTGACTTCGGCAATCCGGTCACAAAATCCATGGTAATGTTCTCCCACTTCCACTCAGGAATAGAAAGAGGCTTGAGCAAACCTATTAGGTCTCTGATGCTCGGCCTTCACTAACTGACAGGTCAGACACTCGGGACACGAACCGTCTGATGTCCTTCTTCATCCGTGGCCACCAATACAATAGCTGCAGATCTTTGTACATCTTCGTACTCCCAGGGTGAATGGAGTACGGGGACGTATGGGCCTCTAATAAGATGTCTGCTCGGATAGAATCACTGCTAGGAACCCATATCCTATCTCGGTATCTCACAATACCGTCGCTGACTGAATACAAAACACTGCCTTTGGCTTCATCTCTCTTCTTCCACTGTGCTAACTGCTCATCTGTTGCCTGACCACTGCGAATACGGTCAATAAGAGAGGACTGGATAGTCAAGGTAGATAACGAGGAACTCTACCTCGAGGATAAGTCTCAAGATCAAACCTCTGCATCTCAATCTGAAGAGGTTACTGAATCGTAAATGAGCCATCACTGCGACTTTCCTTCTCAAAGCATCCGCAACTACATTAGCTTTTATCCGGGTGGTAGCTAATGTCACAATCGTAGTCTTCACAAGCTCCAACCCAACGCCTCTGACGCATATTCAGCTCCTTCTGCGTGAAGAAATACTTGAGGCTCTTGTGGTCGGTAAAGATCTGACACTTCTCTCCATACAGATAGTGCCTCCAAATTTTCAAAGCAAAAACTACGGCCGCTAACTCCAGATCATGGGTAGGGTAATTCTTCTCGTGGATTTTTAGCTGTCGAGAAGCATACGCTATCACTCTCCCATGCTGCATCAGAACTGCACCTAAACCAAGCTTCGAAGCATCGGTATACAGAACAAACTCACAAGATCCTGACGGTACAGCCAAAACGGGTGCTGAGATAAGAGCTTGCTTCAAAGTATCGAAGCTCTTCTGAAACTCCTCGCTCCACACAAACTTCACATTTTTCTTGTTTAGTGCTGTGAGTGGAACGGCAATGGATGAGAATCCCTGAATGAACTTCCTGTAATATCCTGCCAACCCAAGAAAACTGCGAATCTCGGATGCATTCTGAGGCACAACCCAATCTCTGACTGCTGCAAACTTTCGCCGGGTCTACCTCAATGCCACTGCTAGAAACAATGTGGCCCCAAGAACGCCACCTCTCTAACCAGAATTCGCACTTACTGAACTTTGCGAATAGTTTGTGCTTCTGCAAGGTCTGCACACACTGTGGTCAGATGTCTGCTGTGCTCCTCCCGACTCTTGGAGTAGACGAGAATGTCATATTGAACACTATCACAATTTGGTCAAGGTACGGCTGAAATACCGATTCATTAGATCCATTGAAGATCGCTGGCGCATTCGTCAGACCGAACGGCATCACTAGGAACTCGTAGTGACCATAACGAGTCCTGAAAGCTGTCTTCGAAACATCAGCATCTCTCACCCTCAACTGGTGATAACCGGAACGCAGATCTATCTTGGAGAAAATCGAAGCTCCCTGCAACTGGTCAACAGATCCTCGATCCTCGGCAATGGGTATTTATTCTTCACCTGTAACCCTGTTCAACTCCCGATAGTCCAATGCAAAGCCTCATCGAGCCATCCTTCTTTTTCACAAATAAGACCGGCGCGCCCCATGGAGAAAAGCTTGGGCGAATGAACTCCTTGTCGAGAAGTTCCTGAATCTGCTTCTTAGCTCTGCCATCTCTGTCGGTGCTAGTCGGTACGGCGCTTTGGATATCGGAGCCGTACCTGGCATAAGCTCAATGGAAAACTCCACCTCTCTCTCAGGGTGGCATACCAGAGACGTCTTCGGGAAAAACCGTCTAAGAAATCTCTGACAATCGGAACATCTGAGGCTGACTGGTTGGTTCCTCGGGGACAGATAAAAAGGTCGCTAGAAATGCCCGACACCCTCTATGCATGAGTTTCCTAGCCTGAACATAAGGAATAATGCGCGGTAAAGGAAAGTACATGTCCGGCTCAAATAAGAACTGCTCCATTCCAGCGGTCGGACAAGAACAGATCTCCGCTGGAACTCTATCAACACTCTGTTTCTCAATCGCCAGTCCATCCCTAGGATGATGTCAAATTCTGGCATCGGTAGCACAATCAGATCCGCCTAAGAAAGATTACCGTGCAGCTCAAGGTCTATATCTCGTATAACATTGGTGGCTGCCATCATCCTCGCCTGACGGCAACACTACTGAAAAGGCTTGTATCTAGCCCAATGGTCTTGATCTTGAGAAAATTTGTAAAGACCTCCGAAATAAACGAGTGAGTGGCCCCTGAATCTATCAAGGCCTTGGTAGCGGAACCAAATATAAAAAATTCTCCCTGAAAGATCGGAACTCTAAGTTGAATCCCAACTACAAGATCTAAACTTATAGACATGCAAAGGTCAAGGTTCTTCTAGCTTAATTTCCCCCAAAATAATCTGAGTAGAGCATGCAATCCTATAACAGTTCTAAGTTCAAAAATCTAAATCCCGATTCCTGTGAGGCCCGGGGCCGAAGAGGGCGGGGGGTGATCGCCGGTGCCATCAGTAGTTGCACGGACAATGAGCGGCTCCTGGCAGGCTTTCTAGGTGGAGGGAACATGAATGAACCGACCCACACGGGAATGTGAGGGATTCCGAGACTGTTCAATGTAATGGACTGTACAGTTGAAGAGGGCTTAAAAGATTTGATTTGTATCTACTCATATCACGAAGGTGCATCTTCTTTTCGGTAGCTCATCACATAAGAACTTCAAAGTTAGCGTTGCTGACTTTGGGGCAATTTTGGGATGGGTGACCTCCTGGGAAGTTTCCCAGGGTGCGTGTGAGTAGAGACATAAGCACGCTGGAACAGACCGTCTTGATACAGTGAGGGACAGTCGTCGAATCTGGGACATTACACCCAACATGCTGAAATTCGAATAATAACTCAATGCTTAAAGGTCCCTCGTCAACAACATAGTCTCCGGGGTGGTTTCTGCGGCATGGAGAGCAAAAACCTTGCCCTGAGTAGGCAGATTCCTCTGAGGGCACTGCAGCAACATGTGGTCTGGACTGCCACACTTAAAACACTTTCCTGAGCCAGCCATACATGCTCAAGGATGCGACCGTGAGCACCTGGGACAGACTGGGTGCTCCTGAGTCCTCGGGGCTGGGCGTCCCCGCTGCCTGCTGCTGCTGGCCTCGGTTCCCTGGGTTGTCCATGAAAGGCCTCTTATTCTGCTTGCTGATGCTGATGAGGAGAGGGCGGTGCGGTGCGTGGACTGGGCGCTTGCCCTGGCGATCCCTCTCGATATCCCGCAGATCCTTGCTCTGCGGCTAGGCTTTGGAGACAGCAATCTCATAAGTAGCAGGGTCAAATACCCTAACATCCCGGCGCAAGATCGTCCGTAAACCCACTAGGAAGTGCATCAAACTTGGCTCTGGCATCATTCGCGATCAGGGGCACAAAGTGACAGCCCCTCTCGAACTTACGGATAAACTCCGTAACCGTCATATCCCCCTGTCTTAGGCTCATGAACTCGGTGGTCAGCCTGGTGCGAACCTCCTCAGCAAAATACTTGGAGTAGAAAACTTCCGTAAAGAGGGTCCATGAAAGTGTAGCCAAGTCAAGGCTACCGAAGCTCCTTCCCACCATAAGCGGGCGTCTCCAGTGAACAGGTAGGTGGCACATCGGACTCGTCTGCGTCCCCCAGCTCCATAAACTGAAAGATGACCTCGAGGGATTTGATCCATCCCTCGGCAACCATGGGGTCAGATATCCCAGAGAATTCCTCGGGCGCATCTTCATGAATCGCTCATAAACAGCCTCGGGCCCTGTCGGCTTGGCTGCGGCTGCGGCTACGGCAGCGGCAATGTCCCCCGCAAACCGTGCGAAGGACTGTGCCATCCCAGCTAATAACTGAACTGATAATCACAGTAAAAATGTTTGCTCCTTGGAGCCTGTACTGAAATAACTGGTAAAATTTTCTGTTGAGATTATGTTTTACGCCTGTGGCCCCTGCACTAAGCTGAACTGATCGGTAACTGGCTACCGGGGAGGCTGAAACTGAACTGAGCTGGCCGGTCACTGGCGACTGGGTGGTACCGTACTGAACTGATCGGTCACTGGCGATCGTATAAAATAACACTCCCACATAGTGAATGAACCACAAGCCATATCGCATAAATCTCAAAAATAATCATTTTTTGTTTTCATGCACGTAATATAATTAACTGACGTAATGAAAAATCCTGTAATTTTACCAACTGGATTGGATTGGATCGTCCCCAGGCTCGCTGCAACCTAACTGTGCTATGAAAAATATGCAATAGCTTAAACATGACCAACTACGCAATTTACGTTCAAAAGATGCGACTATGATGCCTAATGACTTCGCATTTAATCATGACTCCGAGCCAACCTGAACCAACACCGAACCGACGTATAGTCATGATTAAAATACGCTGAAAAATCATAAAATAATGCTCCTAAAATGATAGGCTCGAAATCTAGGTGGAATGGAGGCCAAAACACGAAACGCTCTTTCGAGAGTCAATTTGGCACATCGCACCGTAAATTCTCGTACGACCTCAAAAATGATCCAAATGACGAACGGTCGAAAACATGACCTTCCTAACTCAATGAGGCACTGTCCAGTCCAAGACCATGGGCTAAAAGCCAACCAAGAACTCGAATGAGCCACCGAACCGACACAGCAACTTGCTGTAATTTTCCAGCAACTGTACAATCGTGTTACTTGTGTTGTTTTCGAGACTACCGGCCATTGGGGCATGAACCACCGACCAGAGACTCTTACCAACATCCCAAGGAATGATTTGAACCATGGCTAAGGGCCCTAGGCCATCCATAATCCGCATCACACCATAACTCAACCGAAGGGTCCAACCGAGAGCCAACGTGCATGCGTGTGTAGTGTTTTGCTTATATCGATGTCTTGCGTCGTTCCAGTGGCCATTTGATTGACCATGGCACGATCTAGACATCTAGGAGCATGATATGAACCATGGCTAAGGGCCATAGGCCAACCAAGATCCATACCAAGCAACCAAACGAAACGAACCAAAAGCTGTCCAACCGAAGTAGCCGAAGGGGTATAGGGGCTGTTGTGATGCTTTATTAAAAACCGATGAGCCATGGACCAAGCCACCAAAAGGGCAACTTAGTCACGTCTTAGACATGCTAGAAGAGTGATCCACCATGGCTAAGAGCCCTTAGGGCAGCCAAGATCAGATCCAACCCCTTGACATAAAAACTGAAATTTTTCGAACTCAAAAAGGGACACAAATGGTGTTGCTGTCATTTCTGTTTTTCCAGCAAGCATGGGACTGAAATAACGTTCTAACATGGCCCTAACATGTCCTAGTACATGTCCATATGCAGCCTCGAGCCCCTGGAACGATCCATCCCTGAAATCGAAACAAAACATACCGATCGTGAAGCATGGAAGTCGATAAAAAATCTGTGCAGAATTTTCGTTTCTTGTCTACTGAAAATTTCGGTTTTGAAATGATAAATCTTGATCATGTACTGAAAAATAATTGATAATATGATTTGATTGAGGTTGAAAGAATCTAGACATTCCTGGTTTCGTTTCGAAAGAAAACGAACGAAACGACGACGACGCTGGCACGGAGGAGATGGAGCGCTTCTCTTGTTTTCTTTACTCTCGATTTTTTTCTTGCCTCTCTCCCTAGCTATGGCTCACGATTTTTCTACTTAAAAGGGGTCTGATTTCACTCTGAATTTTCGAAAAGGAGAGGGGGGGAAAAATGGTTAGGAGGGTGAGGGAAGTGGGTGCAAGATATAAGGAAAGAATCAAGACCAAGTCTTCTCATTTTGAATTTTGAATTATGGTTTGATATCAAATCTATGTTGGGTGTTTCTAGAATGGTGATGGCCGATTATTGCTTATTTTCTAGTCTAGGATATGTCCATTTATTTAATTAAATTGTGCTCCCAAAAATCCTAGAATTATCCTACTAATTACATGCAAAAATTGGTCAAAGTTGATGAGTTGGAAAATGAGTCTTCTAGCAACTAGGGGTGGCCGAAAATGCATGATAAAATA
Organism: Primulina tabacum; assembly: GCF_025594145.1. NCBI lineage: Eukaryota > Viridiplantae > Streptophyta > Magnoliopsida > Lamiales > Gesneriaceae > Primulina > Primulina tabacum. The sequence goes on along the minus strand of NC_134551.1, from coordinate 21,320,693 downwards.
AAGGGGAATGTTGTTTATTTACTAAATTAATAACTCTTAAAGCCTCACTAATCCCTTAAATAATTTAGTGAGCTATAACTCCTTAATTAAATAACTTAATGAGCTTATTTTCTACTCACCTCAAGTAACTTAAATTAAATCCTCAAAACATCCTTACTAACTTAAATGAACTTACTTGCTAGCTAATTAACTTCTGGAAATATTTTTCTGGATCTTAAATTCTATCTCAAAACTCCAACTCCGGTCCGGCCTCACTGAAATAACTGAAATGCTAAAAATCAAACTACTGAATTGAAATAATGAATAATTAACTTCAAATAAATGCATTTAAATAATCATGCAATGAAGTCAATTAAATTTAAAAATCTAGAATTATGCATGGCTTATACGTCTACTGAGTTACGGGTTCTACAGTTACGCACTGAGAACATTTTGTAATACTAAGAGTTTCAGCTTTTGGAAGTGATAAGTCCAAACTAAAGTGGGTCAGTACAAATCTTGTATTCGATCAAAGTCTTTTAGTGGAAATCCTATCCTTGAGATAGAAGGGGTGACGTAGGAGTAATTGAAATCTCCGAACATCCAGAAACAATCCTTGTGTATTTTATTTCAGTTTGTATTCTATCTTTCAGTTAGTTACTTTCTGCAACTAATTTAGTTTAACTGATTGTCATTGACCAGCAAGATTCCGAGAATCAGTTTGTCACCAAACTGAACTCAAAATTCGAAAAGATCAGTTTTAATTGTGAGTGTTTATTCAACCCTCCTTCTAAACACTCTTGATACGTTAATCGATACTATCATAGCGTCATTAAATTTTGTCATTCAGAAGCATGCGGAGGACATTTTTCTTCAAAGAAAACGGCTGCAAATATCTTGCAGTGTGGATTTTATTGGCCCACTTTGTTTAAAGACACCCACGAAATCTGCAAGATTTGTGAAAATTGTCAAAAATTGGGTGCGATTTCAAAAAGAAACATGATGCCTTTGAATCCTATCATTGAAATTGAAATCTTTGACTGTTGGGGAATTGATTTTATGGAACCTTTTCCACCGTCGTTTGGATACTTGTATATTTTAGTTGCGGTTGATTATGTTTCCAAATGGATAGAGGCAACTCCATGTCGAACAAATGATCATAAAATCGTCATAAAATTTTTAAAAGAAAATATTTTTAGTAAATTTGGAATTCCTCGAGCCATGATAAGTGATGGGGAACTCACTTTGTTAATAAATCATTTGCTTCATTAATGAAAAAATATGGTATTACTCACAAAGTAACTACTCCTTATCATCCTCAAACAAATGGACAAGTTGAATTAGCTAATAGGGAGATAAAAAAATTTTTGGAAAAAACTGTTAACTCAAATAGAAAAGATTGGTCTTTGCGACTTAATAATGCACTTTGGGCATATCGAACAGCTTTTAAAACATCATTGAATACGTCTCCCTATATGTTGGTTTACGGAAAAACATTGTCATTTGCCTGTTGAATTGGAACATAAAGCTTATTGGGCGATCAAAACTTTTAATTCAAGCATGGATGATTGCAACAAATTGCGCAAATTGCAACTTAATGAACTTGATGAACTCAGAAATGATGCGTATGAGAATTCAAGGATTTATAAAGCAAAAATCAAATCATTTCATGATAAAACAATTCTTAGAAAATCTTTTGAGATTGGTAAAAAAGTTTTGCTTTATAATTCTCGACTTAACATATTCCAAGGAAAATTACGATCAAGATGGACATGCCATATGTTGTAAAGCATGTGTATCCATATGGAGCTGTGGATATTGAAAATCCTAAAAATGGTGATGTTTTTAAAGTGAATGGACAAAGACTTAAACCATTTTTGGAAAATGAAATCTTTCAGGAAGAGTTTATTTCCCTTTCTGATCCTTAAATTTTTATGTTGCATTTAATTTTGTTTTTTTTTTATTTCAGGTTTCCTTAATCTTTTTATTTTCCCGGTTAAATGGCGGATAACGGTACTCCGTTACTCTCATAGTCGGTTAAATCAGTTTCCCACAATTGCTGATACAAAAATAAAAAAAATCATTTCTTTTCTTTTCAAAATGGATGAAAATCTCTCAAAAATTTGTAAATATTTTCCTTCTGTTTTTGAAAATGTTCTAAGAAAAATTTATGCAGGTAGGTGTGAAAGATTGAGATTGTTAATGCAAAAAGGAATTCCAGAAGATATTCGTCTTGTAATAGAATCTAAGGTCCGATTAGGAGGAGAAGTTCCACAATCATTGCTCATTCGGTATTTGTCTGGATTAGGAAAAAGCACTTATGCGAAAAAACGAAGGGCCAAAAGGTTTGGGGTTTGTCATAAGTGTGCAAGATGGACTTGTGACAAACAATGCAGATCTTTGGGATGTGTTTCCGATAACAGGGAAGATAAAATTGGTTTCATTAAGAATGAGCTGAGTAAGGAGTCTTTAGATAACATCTTATTGACTCTTGAGACGCATTCTAGTGGACATGTGCATATTGAACTTCTCCGTTTATGGTAACAATTTCAAGATGAGCGTCATAGTCTTGGGAATCCGACTAAAAAAGACCTTGTTTGCCAATTTATAAGAAAATTGAATGGGAAGCATATCCTCGACTCATAGAAGGCGTTGAAACCGTTTTTGGACGTAAAACCAGAGGAAAATTGTGAGCCACAATCACACTACTGTTTATATGCATGTGTGTCATTATTATTTTTATTATTTATTCTGCTTACAGCTATGACCCATAGTTTTGTCATGATGACATATTACTCCTATAAAATCTCTCATCTTTTTCTCTATTTTCGTAGACCAAAAAGAAAGTAAAAACATGGTTGGATCCTCTGCACAAACATTGAAAAATATTTGTGTATTTTATGGGCCGAGTTCTGGAAAAAAATGAAGTATTTGTAGAAGCAGCGAGTAATCTTGGAAAGATATTGGCTGAGAGAAAAATTCACTTGGTAGGGGAGGTAATATTGGGTTAATGTGATCTGTTTCAACATCTGCTCATCTTGGAGGTAGTCAGGTTTTAGGTATTATTCCTACAGCTTTAGCTGAAGGAAATATTACAGGTGTTACGATTGGGGAGGAATTAAAAGTTTCTTCTATGTATGAAAGAATCACCAAAATGATAGAAAATTCTGATGCTTTTATCGCACTACCAGGTGGTTTTGATACATTAGAAGAAATTTTTCACACTGTTTCTTGGGCACAACTTAATATCCATAATAAACCTATGGGCTTGTTGAATATCAATAATTATTATGACAGTTTGTTGACATTTCTTGATAAAGCTGTGGAACAGAATTTCATTTCAAAAAACTAACGACTGATGCTCATCTGTTCTTCGACTGCCGACCAATTAATTGATGATTTGGAAGCTTTTGTTTTTAAGCCTGATCCGATGATAAAAAATATCAATTGGTCGCAATCAAGCAGTAAGAAAAGAAAGTTGGATCATTGATTCAAAAATCGTGGATTGGTTTGCGTTTGTTTCAGTTTGTTATCTTCAATAAAATTCCAGGTGATATCTCTTTCATTATGTACTCTTTATTAATAGTTATTTTGACATTAGGGACAATGTCATATTCTGATTGGGGGGAGAACAAACTTAAAAATTAAAAAAAAAATTATTTTAAAATCAAAAAATGTTTATTGTTTGTATCTTAGTAATTTTTGCAAAAATATCATACATTACATGTTTGAAAGGTTTAGATTAGAAATTGTAATAATCTATCTAAGGATGTTTAAATTTTTATTTGGAAAAAAAAATAAAAGTCAATTTTAAAATTTTGATCACTATAAAAATATGATTTATGAAATCTTTTTGAATGATTAACCATTGTAATAAAATCAGTTATTAAAGTATATGGCCCAAGATATACCTGATAAGAGTGCCTAAAATTTTTAAACTCACACATATTTTGTGAGTGAGTGGAGAGGATTGAGAAAACAGCTTGCGAGCCTTTATCGATCATCAGAGAGACTATCTTTTGTTTAGATCTTGTGTTCTTATTTTGAAAAAAAATTGATATTTCCTGAAAAAAAAAGAAAAAAAGAGAGAAATACATTGTACAAATTAAATAAATATGTGGTCAAGAACCATAAACTTAGTCTGATTCCATGATGTAAAAAAAATCAGGAAAAAAATATATAATAAGAACAACTGGATTTTAAATCAATGGATTTCCTATCTTTTGATTAGTTTGGCTCGTTTGTCTGTCTGCATTCTGTAAACCATTTTCCTGAGCATTTATCTGTATTCCAACTCCATGAAAGAAATCATTCCCATAAATTGAAACACTTATTAACATGTGAGAATATGGAGTTGAGACTCTTACTAGGAATTTCTGAAGGCCATGTACATTTAACTACCTGAAAATAAGCTTTGAATTGATCAGTTCAGATTATTTCATAAATTATAATTATAATGATCTTGATATAACTTTGACAGTTTTCAAATTTAATTTCAACACTTGGATAGTTCTGATTACATTTCTATTTAAATTAATCAATATGTTTTGTATTGCTATTAACGCTTAAATTGCTAGGGACTAGCAATAAGCTGGTTGGAGTGTGATAAAGATAAAAAATTGTATATTAATTAAATGTTTTATAATATAAATATAAAGTTTTTTTATTAAATGTTTAAATATTATATGTTTTATAATAAATTGTATAAAATATAAGTTGTTGTATAATTATAAGTTTTTACTATTTTTTAAAGGTTTGATAAAACAAGAATAAACTTGGCGTTGCAAATGTGATTAAGATGATTCTTGGACCGGTAGAAAGTTGATGTTAACATCTACAATATTGGTGGCAAGCATGAGATAAAAATCTTCTCACAAGTGAGATCAAATTAAGCAACAATTGAAGTTACCCAAGAAGTGGCATTTTACCATGCTCTAGTATTTCGACCATATCTCTCAAATTACTTGGTCAAATGGTTAAAAAAAAATACCACAATTCAAACAACTCAGATATCTACATGTTTTATTTTATGTGGAGAAGAAAATTCAGATGGGAAGATTTTCAAAAGTGATGTGTATTAAAATATTAATTTCTTGGAACACCAATGAAGACTTATGTGTAAAAAATAATATTTTATTTGTGGTTGTCTACCCAAATTTGGCTATAAATAGGGGTGCATTGTAATGTATTGAGATATCCCTCATTTTATGAACAAACCTTTGAGTTCATAATATTTCTTTCTTTGTTTTTCCTTTATTTCTTCATTTAAATATAATTAGTATGTTAAATTTATATTCAAAGTTTTACACTTTGAATAATGAGTAGCTAACTTCCCAAAGTTGAGATGAAAAGGTGAAACTCTTGGCATGATAATAAGGTTATTAAAAGGTAAGAATCTATGTTTTATATTATTTAATCATTATTTATTGTTTATGTTATATTTATTTCTTTAAGTATTATTATACCCTACTTATAAGTGGGAGTTTTGATTTATTGTTGCTATATGTTACACTAAATTCTTGGAACCATTTAAATGTTAGTTTGGTATTACCAACCATTTAAAGTGGATGTCTTGATTTATTATTTGTTAGTATCATAATATTAATTTATTGGTACCATTTAAATGTTTGTTTGGTTTTACCAACCATTTAAAGTGGGAACCTTGATTTAGTGTTTACAAATATATATATAGCACAATAAATACTTGACAACATTTACAAGTTTTGGTATATATTATATACTTATAAGATAATAATATATAACAAAATAAAAATATGATTATTTAATATATATTGGAACCATTTTATTAAGTGGATTTCAATAATGTTCATTAATGTTAACTTTATTAAAATACCAAGAGTGGATCCTATAATCTCAACTACTTAAATTAAATTTGAACAATTAAAAATTACCAATTAAAGATTCAAACCATTAAAGAAAAAAAAAACAAAAACAAAAAGACATTGTAGTGGACTTGTAATTACCTTAGCTTCCCTATAGATACGATATTCGGACTCACCGAATTATACTACTTGTTGACAACCTGCTCTTGGGAGTGCAACAATCAAAGTCGCAACACCTGGTCAACCTGGAACGCACCTCGTCATTAAAATATTTAGTGTAAAATACCTCTGTAAAACGCGTCCAGCTCAGAGTGGCCAAATTCCGGGCTACAGATGCTCCTTCCCACCACAAGCGAGCGTCTCCTCCAAACAGATAGGTCGCACAACAAACCTTATCATCATCTTCAAGCTCCATGAATTCGAAGATAACCTCAAGGGACTTAATCTAGCCCTCGGTAATCATAGGATCTGTCGTCCCTGAAAACTCCTTCGATCTCATCTTCATGAACCGCTCATAGGTAGCCTCAGGCCCCATTCGCCTGGCTACCCCAGCATTGTTCCCCGCAAAATGTGCGAAGAACTGTGTCATTCCGGCTAACATCTGGGCGTTCTTGTCCTGTGGAGTGGGTAGCGGTAGATCTCTCTCCTGCCTATGATCCTCACCGTCCTCATGACGATGCTCATCTCTCGTGCGATCATTATTGCGTCTAGGAGGCATACTGTTCCATGCATAACCCACACGTAACCAACTTGCATAATTCTATTATTTATTTAAATTTAAATAAACATTGTATAATCATAATCTGAAAATAAAATTTTTCATGAAAACATGCCGCTAAAATATTTCATGATTTAAACGAAATGCGTAAATGTAAAACTTACAGACCGAAGACGTGACTTCATGAGCTTCTCGAGATCAGTATTAGTACAACCCTTTACAAGAACATAGCTCTGATACCAACTGTAGAGGCCCGTATTTCATATTCGTAATTTTGCTGAATTATTTGAAATTTTTCTCTTTAAATAAATAACATGCATCATTCATAAAATAAACTGATAAATGGATTTAATTTTTAAAATAACAGCGGAAGTAAATATTGTTTTTCAAAACAATCACTTGAAAATAATGCAACATAATAAAACTGAGTTTGAACATAAAAAGATGAATAAACTGAAACATGAGGTCCTCGGGTTCCTACTACTGCTGACCCAAGCTAGCTCACTGGTCCCCGCCCTCGGTCTCGACCTCATCAGTACCTACAACAATCAAGTCTAGTGAGTCTAAAGACTCAGCATGCATATATCGTGAATAACATGTAAATATATCATAAAATTTCGTGTAATCGTAAAAATATCGGATCGTAAAGCGTAAGGTAAAAATCGTGTCATGATGTAATTATAAATACGTGCATATCTGACAATCATACGTAAAAGATTTGCTCGATAGAGCCCTGTCATAAAAATATCATAATGAGATTTTCTGGTAGAGATAATGTTTCAACGCAAGTGGCCCGTAACATAACATGAACGTCTGATCAGACCAAACCACAGTATACTGGGTGGTATAGATCACCACAGCCCTTGAACTGGATGTCCGTACCCATACATAAACATAAACCGGTCGTAATTCACCGGGTGGAGATCCCATAAGCGTGAGGTGGCCACAAGACATATCACATATGTAGAACCCATAAATCAGTAGACGTATAAGCCATGCATAATTCTAGATTTTTAAATTTAATTGACTTCATTGCATGATTATTTTAAATGCATTTATTTGAAGTTAATTATTCATTATTTCAGTTCAGTAGTTTGATTTTTAGCATTTCAGTTATTTCAGTGAGGCCGGACCGGAGTTGGAGTTTTGAGATAGAATTTAAGATTTGAGAAATATTTCCAGAAGTTATTTTAGCTAGCAAGTAAGTTCATTTAAGTTAGTAAGGGAGGTTTGATGATTTAATTTAATTATTTGAGGTGATTAAGAAATGAGCTCATTTAAGTTATTTAATTAAGGGGTTAGCTCACTAAATTATTTAAAGGATTAGTAAGGTTTTCAAGGATTATTAGTTGACTAGATAACCATCACTTCCCACTCATTTTATTAGCATAATTTCGGCCCCTTAGTTGCTAGGCAACTCAATTGCCAACTCATCAACCTTTTGACCATTTCTTTGCATGTAAGTTGTAGGATAATTCTAGGATTTTTGGGAGCACAATTTAATTAATTAATGGACATATCCTAGTCTAGAAACAAGAGAGATTTCGGCCACTTACATTCTAGAACCATCCCACATATCATTTGATAGCAATTCAAATTCAAAATTCAAATGCATGAAGACTTGGTCTTGATTCTTTCCTTATATCTTGCACCATCCTCCTCACCTCCCATAACCACTTATCTCCCCTCCCTCACCACCGAAATACCTCATCATTCAGATCCATTTTCAGTGTAGAAAAATCGTGAGTCTTAGCTAGAGCGAAGGCAACTAGAAAGAACAAGAGAAGCGCTCCACCTCCTCCGTGCCGCGTCGTCGTCGTTTCGTTCGTTTTCTTTCGAAACGAAACCGGGCATGTCTAGATTTCTTTCAAACCTCAATCAAGTCATATTATCTTATATTTTTCAGTACATGATGATGTTTATTCAAGCAAAAACCGAGATACATGTCAAAACATTTTGGAACAACACATGCAGAATTTTCGTTTTTCCTTGGCAAGCTTCACGTTTTTCTTGGTTTGTGAGTTTCAGGTGATTGGTTCGACTCCAGGCTCCCAAGGCGACTCCTAGACACGTAATAGGATGCATTAGGACCATGTTGGCCCATTCAAACCAGCCCCATGCTTGCTGGAAATTCAGAATGACAGCAAGTTCCCATAGGCACAGATTTGTGTTTCGAAATTTCAATTTTGTGTCAAGGGTTGTGGATCTGATCTTGGCTGCCCCAAGGGCCTATAGCCATGGTTAGATCACTTCCCTAGCAAGTCTAAGACGTTACTAAGTCACCCTTTTGGTGGCTTGGTCCATGGCCCCTCGGTTTTTAATCAACATCAAAACAGCCCCTTCCCCATTTCGGCTTCTCCTTTTTACAGCTCGTATGGTTTCGGTTTGTGTTTGCTTGGTGTGGATCTTGGTTGGCCTATGGCCCTTAGCCATGGTTCATACCATACCCCTAGATGTCTAGATCGTGCCATGGTCAATCAAATGGCCACTGGAACGACACTAGACAGCAAACGAAGCACAACACTACACACGCATGCACGTTGCTCTCGGTTGGACCCTTCGGTTGAGTTTTGGTGTGATGCGGATTTTGGCTGGCCTAGGGCCCTTAGCCATGGTTCAAATAATTCCTTGGGATGTTGGTAAGAGTCTCTGGTTGGTGGTTCACGCCCCTAATGGCCGATAGTCTCGAAACCAACGCAAGTCTTGTAGTTGCGCAGCTGCTGGAAATTACAGCAAGTTGCTGTGTCGTTTAGAAGGCTCGTTTGAGTTCTTGGTTGGCTTTTAGCCCATGGCCTTGGACTGGACAGTGCCTCATTGAGTTGGGAAGGTCATGTTTTTGACCGTTTGTCATTCGGATCATTTTCGAGGTCGTACGAGAATTTACGGTGCAATGTGCCAAATTGACTCTCGAAAGAGGGTTTCGTGTTTTGGCCTCCATTCCACCTAGATTTCGACCCTATCATTTTAGGAGCATTATTTTATAATTTTTCAGCATATTTTAATCATGACTATACGTCGGTTCGGTGTCGGTTCAGGTTGGCTCGGAGTCATGATTAAATGCGAAGTCATTAGGCGTCATAGTCGCATCTTTTGAACGTAAATTGCATAGTTGGTCAAGTTTTAGCATTTGCATGTTTTTCATGGCACAGTTAGGTTGCAGCGAGCCTGGGGACGATCCAATCCAATCCAGTTGGTAAAAATTACAGGAATTTTCATTACGCCAGTTAATTATTTTACGTGCATTAAATAGAAAATGATTATTTTTGAGATTTATGCAATATGGCTTGTGGTTCATTCACTATGTGGGAGTGTTATTTTATACGGTCGCCAGTGACCGATCAGTTCAGTATGGTACCACCCGGTCGCCAGTGACCGGCCAGCTCAGTTCAGTTTCAGCCTCCCCGGTAGCCAGTTACCGATCAGTTCAGCTTAGTGCAGTGGCCACAGGCGTAAAACATAATCTCAACAGAAAATTTTACCAGTTATTTCAGTACAGGCTCCAAGGAGCGAACATTTTTACTGTGATTATCAGTTCATTTATGCACGTATTATAATTGCTCAGTACAGATTATTTTCAGCATGCCTCAAGACATGATATTTTATCCCATGCATATTTTAAATTCAGATTTTTACTCGTTACCTGCGATATATGCATGCTGAGTCTTTAGGCTCACTAGACTTGATTGTTGTAGGTACTGATGAGGCCAGGGCCGAGGGCGGGGACCAGTGAGCCAGCTTGGGTCGGCAGTAGTGGCACCCGAGGACCTCAGTGCAGCAGTTGTTATTTTATTCCGCAAACAATTTTTATCAGTCGTTGGAAAATTTTTAAGTTGTTATTGTTGGCAAAACTTTATTTTCTTCCGCTGCTATTATTTTAAACATTGAACTTGATTCCCCAGTGATTTTATGAATGAGGCCATTTAAGTTCTTTTAAAAAGAAAATTTTTAATTTTCCGCAAATTTCAAGAAAGGAGTTTTAGGCCCTTTACAACATATATCTCAAAATAAACATTTTATATTTTATGCACGTAATATAATTATAACCCTGCTTTTACCGAATGAGTTGGATCGTTCCCAGGCTTGCTGCGACCTAATTTTAATATGAGACACATGCAAATATTTTTATCTTGAGAACAACTTCGTAATCGAACCAAAAACGAGGCCAACGAGACCAATAACTAAATTTCTAACCATGACTCCGTACCAACCCGAACCAACATCGAACCATCATTTAGTCATGATTAAAATACACTTAACATGATGAAATAATAAGCCTAAAAATTGTAATCCACGAAAATTAGTGAATGGAGGCCAAAATCTAGAAACGCTATTTCGAGAGTCACTTTGGCACATTGGACTGTAAATTCTCGTACGATCTCTAAACTTAACCGAATCACAAACGGCCAAAACCATGACCTTCCCAACTCATTAAGGTACTGTCCAGTCCAAGGCCATAGGCTAAAAGCCAACCAAGAACTCAAATGAGACCCCTGCACCGAAACCTTGCTGCGGTCAATTGCGCGATGGCAGCAGCTGCGCTTGCTATGATTCTTTTACAAGGCTAATGGCTATTGGGGCTTGAACCACCAACCAGAGTCTCTTACCAACATCCTAAGGTGTGGCTTGAACCATGGCTAAGGGGTAAAAGCCAACCACAATCCAAGCAAACACTTATGACAATCCAAAGCTTCACCCGAGACACCATGTGCTGTACCGTGGGGGGTGTTGCTTTATCTTGCTGTCATATATCATTCCAGTGGCCATATGATTGACCATGGCTTGATCTAGATATCATAAGGTATTGTGTGAACCATGGCTAAGGGCTAGAAGCCAACCACGATCCACCCAAACCTCAAGAAGCCGAAGCTTCACTCACACACCAGAAAAAAAAAAAACGAAACCGAGTGACACTTGTGTTATTGTTTAAAAATTTTGATGTATCCGTGTACCAAGTCTTGAAAGGCCATCTTGGTCACGTCCTAAACATGCTAAGGGAGGGTTCTAACCATTGTTATAGGCCTTAGACCAACCATGATCCGAACACTCTCCTTAGACAACCAACAATCAAAAACCGAGGCTCAAAATTGCAACTATAGAAGAGTTGTTGTCAAGCCTTTCTCTTGCGTGCATGGGCTGAAACCACAGAACCAACATGACCCTAACACACCCTAGTACATGCCTAGATGCATCTTTGAGCGCCTGGAACCGAGCCAAACTCCTGAAATCACAAAAACAATTCAAACTGTGAAGCATAAAGCCAAGGCCGAGAAGGGGCTGTGCAGAATTTCTCAAAGTTGCTGTCAAATCGGTTTTGTGCTTCTTAAATCATGAACATATGATGTTTTAAAATATTTATAGAACTTGATTGAAAAGAAATGAACAATATAAACATGCCTGGAAATCGGTTTTTTAAAGAACAAACCAATACGACGAACACGGCGCGGCGGAGTCGGAGTTCTTTTTCTTCCTTGTTTTCTTACTGCTAGTTCACGATTTCTAGCTAGTGTTTTCTCGGAAATTTTCGAAGGTAGGGTGAGGGAAAATGGCTAGGTAATGGAGGTGAAGGTTGCCAATTAAATGGGGAGTTTGAATGGCAATTAAAAATCTTTCTATCCTTGTTGCTTGTGAGATATGGAATGATGTGTGATATGGTTAGATTGATCTAAGGAGGGGGCCGAAATTCTCTAACAAAAACTAGGTAAAAATATTGCTTAAATCATGAATTTTAAATTCTTAAAGTTTTAGATATCCATTATGTATTTTACTAATTTAATAAATTAAATTAGGGTAATAATTTTCTTGCATGGCATGGGTCCATAGAATTAATTATTAAAATGTTAGGTTGTAATTTCTTGAATATATTAGGTTTAGATAAATTTTATCCCAATTGGTTACACATTTTAATTTAGAATTTAATTAACTATTGAACATAAAAGAACTTACTTAATAACTTTTATCCAACTAATTTAAATAAATCTTAAAAACCTTCTTTCTCATTAAAATAAATTATTCCTTGGCTTAAATTAAATTTAGGAACATTTTCTTATTATAAATTTTATCTCAATACTCCAACTCCAATCCGGCCTCGCGTAGTTATCCGAAAAGATAAAACTAAACTCCTGCGATTAAAATAAATAATCATGACTTCACAAATTTTAAAAAGAATTAAACACTCCATATATGTATAAAAATATCGTTTTTATTTTTAAATAATAGTAATAATGCATGACTTATACGTAATCTGATTTTTCGGGTTCTACATGTGTTGTGTGTATCGTTATTCCTACAATGACACAATTTAGTAGATTTATCATAAATTTTACTCAAACCTCCAAATGACATGAAACCAATCGATGATTCAAGCTAACACATAGGGCTACAACTTTTATATTTACCACTCTTTCAGATTATGAAGGAAAGAGACGTTTCTGGAGCAATCTTTGATGAACTTGTGTGCAGAGGCAGAATATTCCGCGATCGAACGGTAAGATCTTACTGCTCGAGCGCTGGTGCACGAAATTTTCATCTTATGGGCAGAATGTTTGGGGCCCGATCGGTAATATATTACTGCCCAAGCGCCGATGAGTGTATTAAAGGATAAACTTCAAAATTCTAGACATCTTTATCAGTTCCTCCCTTTCCTTAGCAGCAAAGAACTAGAAAGCAATCCAATAAATCTTCCTCTAAAAGCTCCTTTCATCCTTTTCTTCATCATTTTGAAGTAAGAACTTAGTTCTCCATCACAAGAACTTCCTAATGGTGTAAGTTTTTATCTCTTTTGGTTGTTATACATGTAGAGAAGTAAATTTCACCTAGTATAGACATAGTAACTGAACTATTGATATATGTGACAGTATAGGAACGTGAAACATCGTCTCAAACCAGTGTTCTTATGTTCGGACAGTAAATTAGCATGTTCTTGAAGTAATACATGAGTAATATTATGAAATTCAAATGCTTCCCATTGTTTATTGATATATGTACATTGTTAGTATGTTGATGAAAACATAGCACCATAGTCCATTGTTATATATTAAATATGAAAGAAACTCATGAATATTGAAGATAGGTGCTATGTCATGAACATGAAAGGAAAATGATTGATTTTATATGATATAGAGCTTGTTGAAATCATGGGTGATTTTAAGTCCACAAAACCTATTAGCCAATATATGTTTATGGAGCGTGGGGTTGCCAAAGGTGCTCCCTGACATCCAACACAGTAGTAGCTATTTAATAAAGCAAGCTTAGTAGTACATGTCAACTAATGAGTCTCAAGTACAAAATGAACATGAATATATGGTATGATATGACATTGTTTAAAAATTCATTGTTGATCACGACTGTGGGGACCCGGACGCTAATCATCTTCTTAATCGTTCTTTGGGAATAATTGGATCAATTAATTAAACAAGGTCTAAATTTTTTTTTTAATTGGGCCCTGGATAAACAAGTGTACAAATCTATACAACAAGTTATAATCCATTTTATTTAAATACACGATCAGTGCAATATCTACATCATGATCTAAAGTACAAAATCTGTTAAAAGTACAATCATAAACAAACTAGTGTAATCTCAATCACATAACCAGTGATAAACTACTAGTTCCACGTCTAAGTCGGGAATCACCACTTTAATCACCATCTCTCATTCTCTTCTTGACCCTGATCATGTCCAACCTGTTGTCATGCACACATACTGTAGTACCCGAAAAAAAAAACAATATGCGTAGATATGTGCATAATTTTTATTATTTATTTTTAAATAGTTATTATTTTAAGAAATTGTTGATTTAATTGCATTTAAATCATTTACGTAATTTTTAAGGATTTTTAAATCGCGTATTTCAAATTTTAGCTTTTAAGATATATACGCGAGACCAGACCGGAGATTGGAAATCGGAGATAAATTTTATGATCCAAAAATATTCCTAAATTTATTCTGAGCTAAGAAATAATTTATTTTAATGAAATCAAGTGGATTTAAGTCTACTTTAATTAATTAATCACCAATTTAATTGTAGGCTTCTTAATTCATCAAGATTATGCTTAATTAACCTTTTAATCAAGCTTATCTAACCTAGGATTCTACTTAGCAAAACTTAAACAAATCCTACACCAATTGGAAAGACAACTCTCGGTCAATTCCACTCCACACAATCCCAACTTGACATCATTTAACTCCCCCAACAACAAAACAAAGGCCACCCATTCATCATGCATGTTTCCCTCCAAATTGACATCATTTACTCCTCCATGAACCACCTTATTTGACCACAAGCCTTCACCACCTTCTTCACTCCACCTAGCACGAAATTATAGAGATTTAGCAGCTCCCATTCTTGGCCAAGACAAGAACAATAACAATGTTTCTTCATTTTCGTTTCCGTGTCTCCCTGTCCGACGTATCGTGTTGTTTATTGTAAAAACAACTTAATGCATGTTTCTATCATTCTTTTCTCTTCAATCAAGTCATATTATTATTTTAAAACATCATATGTGCATGAAACTTGAAGCAAAAATCAAAATCATGTTAGCATTTTCGAAATAACATAGTTCAGATTTTCGGCTTCCACCTATGCCCTCACGGTTTGGTTATTTTTGTTGATCTACAGGGCGGCTCGATTCCTAGACTCCCAAGGCTGCTTATGGTCATGTCCTAGGGTGTGTTAGGGTCAAGTTTGATCAAGGGTTCAAGCCCCAAAACCGTAAGTTAGGTGCCAACTCGGTATGCAAGAAACAAGTGTCATATTCGTATGTCATTTGCTGTCATTGGATTGCGTAGGATGGTGTTCGAGCCATGGCTGGCCTAGGGCCAGTAGCCATGGCTAGGACCCTCCCCTAGCAAGCATAGGATGT
The DNA here is from genome assembly GCF_025594145.1 of Primulina tabacum. Taxonomy (NCBI): domain Eukaryota; kingdom Viridiplantae; phylum Streptophyta; class Magnoliopsida; order Lamiales; family Gesneriaceae; genus Primulina; species Primulina tabacum. The sequence goes on along the minus strand of NC_134551.1, from coordinate 21,305,292 downwards.
GGTCAAGTCGGCAAGGGATATTTGTTCTTTACCGTAGCCTTGTTCAGTTTCTGGTAGTCAATGCAGGGTCTCATTGAATCGTCTTTCTTACTCACAAACAGTACTAGAGCACCCCAAAGAGAAACACTCGGTCTGATGTAACCCTTGGCCAGTAAATCTTCCAACTGATCTTTCAACTCTTTCAATTCTATCGGTGCCATTCTGTATCGAGCTCTAGAAATCGGAACGGTACCTGGTACCAATTCGATGCTGAAGTCTATCTCTCTGACTGGAGGCAAGCCCAGAATCTCATCTGGGAAGATGTCAGCAAACTCACATACCACTGGCAAATCTGCCAATGCCGGGGTCGATTTCAGTATGTCTACTAAATACACAAGGAATCCCTCTGCTTTATTCTGGAACAATCGAGTCATAGATAACGCAGATATCAAAGGAATTCTAGCTCTAGAACCCTTACCGTAGAATTTCCACTCATCAGCCATGTCAGGTCTGAATCTCACAATCTTATGAAAACAATCAACAGTAGCTCTGTACTTGGTTAGCATATCAATACCGATAATGCAATCAAAATCAGACAACCCAAGTACAATACAATCTAACTCGATCTCATGCTCATCATACCGCAGTATACAAGATCTAACAGATGTCACTGATATAAGACTTCTCCCTAAAGACGAAGATATAGATACTACAGTAGATAATAACTCAATGAAAATCGCTCAGATATGAATGTATGAGATGCACCAGTATCTATCAATACATAAGCAGGATAACCACAAAGAGAACAGTTACCTGCAACAACATCATCAGGTGCGTCCTGGGCCTGTTCTTCAGTCAAAGAAAAAACTCTGGCCTGCTGTCTAGGAGGCTGGCTAACTGTCTGGCTTCCTCCAGGCCACGGCTGTGACTCTGTAGATGGTGCTGGCTGGAAAAAGTGAACTGCAGATGGTCGTCTACCAATCTGTGCTACGGATCCAGATGATTGTACACCCTGGGATCTCTGAGAATCTTTTTGTGGACAGACTCTGGCAAAATGTCCTGGATGTCTGCAAATGTTGCAAGTACCAAAGACTCCTCGGCACTGCTCTGTGGGATGTCTCCCTCCACAAGTCCTGCAATAAGTCCCTGTAAAACTCTGGTTCTGACCAGTCTATCGTGAGCCACTGGAACTAAAAGAACTGCTTCCAGACTTCTTGAACTGTTTCCCTCTGGCTTTCAGCTGATCTTTCTTGCCACTGCTGCTGCTGCCACTCTCAAATCTGGGAGGGGGTTGTTGGAACTGCATTGAGGGTGGTTGTTATGGTCTCGGTGCTGGTGTGATATACGAAGCTCCTTTCTGTCTAATCAGACTGGCTTCGGCTCCCTTTGCTCTGTTCAAGGCATCAACAAAGTTATTCGGTCTCCCAGTGTTCACCAATGTAAAGATCTCAGGATTCAGGCCATTGATGAACTGATCAGCAATGGCTTCATCATTCTCGGCAACATGTGGAGCAAATCGCAGCAAGGTAGAGAACTTGGCCACATACTCTTCAATATTCGGCTGACCTTGTCTCAGATTTGCAAACTCTGCACCCTTATCCTTTCTTTACGACAATAGAAAGAATCTTTGATAGAACTCGGTCTTAAAAATATTCCAAGTAATAATCGTACTTCGATGCTCCAAAGCCCTCTTTGTCGTGATCCACCAATTTTTCGCAACATCATGCAATTGGTGCCCAATCAGTCTTACTCGGCGCTCATCAGTGTAATCCTGGAATCAAACAGCATTTCTATATCATCTAACCAACTCTCACAGTCAACAGAAGTCTCTGTTCCTTTTAGGGTTGGCGGTTTAAATGACTGAAACCTTTTCAATAACATTTTCATCGGTGTTGCTGTGACATCCATCGGATTAGCAGAAGTACTGCCCTGTTCTGGGATTCCTCGGGGAGGAATATCTGATTATCAAAAGGGTTAGCAATTACATATGATGAATCTGTCTCAGTCCTCTTCTGATCATCTTACCTCTGATCAAGAATCGGTTCTGATTCACTCTCAATCAATACATATTACCAATCAAATCAGATAAATCAAGTAACATGTATTTCAAAGCAGTAAAACATAATGCCATGCTAGCATGTAAAAGCAGGAAAGAAAACTCAATCTACCCTACTCACTCTATTCTATCTCAATCTAAAGGATCTATCGCTCTGATACCACCTGTTGTGGGAACCCGGACGCTAATCATATTCTTAATCGTTCTTTGGGAATAATTGGATCAATTAATTAAACAAGGTCTAATTTATTTTTTTAATTGGGCTCTGTATAAATAAGTGTACATATCTATACAACAAGTTATATTCCATTTTATTTAAATACACGATCAGTGCAATATCTACATCATGATCTAAAGGACAAAATTTGTTCAAAGTACAATCATAAACAAACTAGTGTCATCTCAATCACATAACCAGTGATAAACTACTAGTTCCATGTTTAAGTCCGGAATCACCACTTTAATCGCCATCTCTCATTTTCTTCTTCACCCTGATCCTGTCACACCTGTTGTCATGTACACATACAAACACAACAACAGCCGGATAACTCCGATGAGAATAGAATTCTCAGTATAAACAATGTATACATGCAATGTATAAAATCATAAAATTTATTAAAAACATGAATCTTAATCTGAAACATAAATCGATACAAACATGTAACATAATCTATGAAACATAGTTGATTCAAGTCTGTAAATCAAGCTCTGACTCTTATTCTTTGACTCGACTCAATCCAGCCTAGTCTAGGAATCCCGGTTGAATAAGAACGCAACAACTCACCTACTCTCCTCAGCTAGATGGGGTACGTTCTTATTCCCAGACTTTGGTACACTATTTCAAATATCTGCAATATAAGCTGATCTGCATTCTAAGCAACATCGATATAAACCAAACGTCTAGTGACCTGGCCCTCTGCCAATAACTCTCTATCTCAAATCAATCGTCTAATCCATGCTTTCTATAAATCAATAGAACAAGCATATATAAATGCAATGAATTCAAATATCTGAAAACAATAGCAAATAAATATGTGGTTTTGGGAAACTCAAGTTCTATCTCACTCGAGTCAGTCTCCCGGTTCAACATTGATTTATACCTTTCTTTTCGTAGTCTCGGTCTGAAGAAATGGAAGTTCTGAATTCAAAGTTGTCAATAAAATCTGAAATGACATATTCGACAGGTACAATATCAATATACCATCCAAATCAAATCTGTTCTGATCAATCTTAATCTGATTCAAAATCAACGACATAACGGCACTAGAATGATGTCCCCAGTAACTCAACAATACGAGATATCAATTACAATTCATAATTAATCAATAATCGCAATTTCAATACCAAATCTGTATATCTCAATCATATCATCTAAAAATTCATAACAATTCCATCTACTGTCTGTTCTTCGATCTGATTTCGAATATACAATTACTGATATCACCAGAACACATAATAATAATCAAAGCACAATTCCTCCAAAATCATAATTTCAAATCATATTAGAAATCAATTAAACTTACGTCCTGTAGTAAGTGTCGACGAGAGAATCACAGAACTGTGTTCGGATCAAAATTCTGACGGTTAGATCTTGTAAAATCAGAATTCTAGTCTTTGAAGTAATTTTGCAAAGTCTCTGTAGCTATTCTCGTTTTTCCTTTTCTCTCAAGTTGCTGAATGAAAGATTTTAACATATATATTTGCATGGTGAAGACAAGTGTCCTCAAATCCCATAATTGCACTTTAGACCCTGAAGTCTTCACTATTTGCAATTTGGCCCTCACAACTCTTTTTCATTCCATTTCAATCCTAATTAATTAAAAAAACCATGGAATCTAATTAATCATTCCAAAATTGATAAATTAAATAATCCCGGATTAAAATGATAAAATCTCGGGCTTTACAATTCTCCCCCTCTGAGACATGATTTCGTCCTCGAAATCGCAGGCAATCCAATCACATAAGATAAGGTGGTATAACATAAGCTAAAATAAAAGACTCACATCAGCGAAATAACTCGGGGAATTCCTGTCTCATATCTGATTCAGTCTCCCAGGTAGCTTCCTCAATGCCATGACAACTCCACTGGACTTTCACAAGCGGAATAGTCTTCGTTCTAAGCTGCTTTTCTTTACGATCAAGAATATGAATAGGTTTCTCAACATAACTCAGACTTTCATCAAGTTCGGCCTCGTCTGGCTGAATAATATGAGAATCATCAGGGAGATATTTCCGTAGCATAGATACATGAAAGACATCATGTATTACAGATAGAGAAGGCGGAAGAGCAAGCCGATAAGCACGAGTACCAAACTTCTCCAGAATCTCATAAAGACCAATGTAACGAGGAGACAACTTCCATCGTTTGCCAAATCTGATAACGCCTCTGAAAGGAGAAATCTTAAAAAATACTCTATCTCCTTGCTCAAACTCTAGAGGTCGGCGTCGAATATTTGCATATTTGGCCTGTCTGTCCTGATCTGTCTTCATTCTCTTCTGAATCAGCCTCACTTTCCCAGTCATATCTCTAATCATATCGGGTCCAAACTAAGGTACCTCAGAGATATCATCCCAATAGAGAGGGGATCTGCACTTCTTGCCATACAACGCTTCAAACGGTGCCATCTCTATATTCGTCTGATAGATGTTGTTATAAGAAAACTCACTAAGTGGCAAAGAATCTTGCCAACTAGTTTCAAAATCTAGCACTACAGCTCGAAGCATATCCTCTGTGGGGACCCGGGCTCTAACTCAATTCTTTTTGGGATTAATTGGATCTTTATTCAAAATGTGGGTCAAAATTTCGCTTTTTAACATTAATTCAAATGTAAACACTAAACATAATATCTTTCTTTATTTAATTACAACACATATAATATACATGTCATGTCTTATTCATATTCTACAAACCAGTAATTAAATACAGTCCATATAAAAAGTACAACTACTCGTTTATCTGCTGCGCCCGTGATCACAACGCTATGTCCATCTCTCATCTCTGTCGTGACCCTGATCCTGCCCCACCTGCTGTTATGCACACATACAGACATAACAACAGCCGGAAACTCCGGTGAGAACAAATCCCAGTATAAAACATGTATACATGCTGATACGAAATCATAAATCATGCATGAAAACAATAACAATGGCTCCATAGTCTATGAAACCGATCTATCTAAACATGCAACTCAAATCAAATCATGTCTTGACTCGAATCGACTCTACTCTAAAGATCCCGGTGTGAATAAGACGTCCTTGTCTGTCACCTACCCTCCCAATCGGGGTAACTGTACGTCTTATTCCTAGACTTCGGTCAAGTCTGGATCGAATGTCTGCAATCGTAGTGAATCTGATCCGAAGCGTCGATACCACCGAACATCTAGTTTGGCAAGTCTGCCAATGACTCTCCTATCTCAAAGGCTTGAATATAAATTTATAAACAAGACATCATCATATCAAGAGATTTGAATATAAATCTATAAACAAGACATCATCATATCAAAAGATTTGAATATAAATCTATAAACAAATCACAATCATATCAAAAGATAAACAATAATTCTAGTATGTGATTTTGTTGGGAAACTCAAATTGAATCTCATTTGAGTTGTGTCTTCCCCAAACAAAACATGCATTATACCTTTCGTCGAACAATCGGTCGTAGTCGAAGTCTCGATGTCGAATCTGTCAATATCAATCTGAAATGACACATTCAAGATGCATTCTATCAATCTCTAACTCAATTCAATAAACCTACGGATCAATATTCAATCTCGGTACATTTCCACGACATAACGGCGTAATCTTGCGATACCGGTCATCTCAAACATCAATAATCATAACAATAACTCATAATCATCACTAATATGTTCCTTAACCTCAAAATCTGTATAATCTCATTCATATATGTGCTGAAAATAATAACAATATCATGAGATGTCTGTTCTTTGATCCGGTTGCGAATATACGTTGCTTATAATCTCAAGAACATCTAATAATAATCATATCTGATTTCTTCCAATATCTCAACTTCAAAACATGTTGAAATGTAGAAATATTTACATCCTTTTGTAGCTGGTAACAAGAGGAGTACGGAACCGAAGTCGGATCGAAATTCGGGTGGCGCGATCTTTCGCAATTCCAAATCTAAGCTATAATGAGAGTTGAGGAATTCTGAACCTTGCTCTCGTCCCTTGCAGCTGGAGAATGAAGGAATGAAGTACAAATCATATATATATCTTGCATGTTGAGGGGCAAGTGTCATATTTTTCAAGTAACACACATGACCGCGGGTGCGGTAGTTCAGGAACCGCGGGTGCGCTCAGGCTTCAGCGGTCCATTCAACTTTGCATAAACGTCGACCGCGGGTGCGCTACATATAAGGCCGCGGGTGCGGTGTCAACAACGCGGGTGCGGTTACATTTGGACCGCAGGTGCGGTGTCATTTCTGTAATTAATTTCTAACTCTCTGTCCATCAACCGCGGGTGCACTCGTTCTTGGACCGCGGGTGCGGTGACCCTACTGTAAAATGACCAATTTTCTGTCCATGCACCGCGGGTGCGGCATCAGAAGGGGCGCGGGTGCGGTCTCTTCCTTCAAGCAACACTTCATATTTTCATTTTATCCACATAAAATCTAGGGCATTACATCCTCCAATGTCTGGATAGTCCTCTCTGATTGACCGTCTGTCTGAGGATGATATGCAGCACTCAAATGCAATGTAGTAGCCAGAGCCTGCTGCAAACTGTGACAAAAGTGTGAAGTGAATCGAGGATCACGATCTGATACAATCGACTTCGGCACACCATGCAATCTGACCACTTCTCTGACATAAATCTCTCCCATCGGGTCATATCTGTACGTCATTTTGTACGGAATAAAACACGTTGATTTGGTCAATCTGTCAATAACGACCCAAATCGCATCACAACCTCGGGAGGATCGCGGTAACTGCGTCACAAAATCCATGGAAATGTGATCCCATTTCCATTCTGGAATCGATAAACTATGCAGTAGATCTCATGGTTTCTTTTTCTCTGCTTTCACCTATTGGCAATTCAAACATTTAGATACAAAATCTGTGACATCTGATTTCAACTGTTTCCACCAAAACTGTCTTTTCAAATCATTATATATTTTTTTGCCACCAGGATGAATGCTAAATAGACTGTTGTGCGCTTCTCTCAATATCTGTTGTCTCAACTCTGAAACATCCAGCACAACAATACGATTATTCACATATAGTACATCATCACGAACCTGATATTCTCATTGATGACCTGATCTGACCATCAACATCGAGTTCTGAACATTATGATCCACTTTCTGTGCTTCTTTGATTCTAACAATCAGTTCTGGCTCAGCTTGAATAGCATACAATCTCAAATATTGACAATCTGTCTCAAATACTAATCTAGAAAGACAACAATCTTCAATCAAATTTGAAACACCAATAGTCGATAAGGATAAAGAACATACCTTTCGACTCAGTGCATCAGCTGCTGCATTCGACTTTCCCGGATAATATTTGATTTCACAATCGAAATCTTTCAACAAATCAAGCCATCTTCGTTGCCTCATATTCAATTCAGACTGTGAAAACAGATATTTCAAGCTTTTATGATCATAATATATCTCAAACTTCTCACCGTACAGATAGTGTCGCCATATCTTCAATGCAAACACGATAGTAGCCAATTCCAGATCATGAATCGGGTATCGAGTCTCATGTGGCTTCAACTGTCTCGAATCATATGCAATAACATGCCCTCGCTGCATCAAAACACAACCCAATCTTCTGCGAGAATCATCACAATAAACAACAAAATCACTAGTACCTGAAGGAATCGTCAACACCGGAGCACTGGTCAGCTCTAGAAAATGGATTCACACTCCTCTGACCAAACAAATGGAGAATTCTTCTAAGTCAGCTACGTAATAGGTTTAGCAATACTGGAGAAATCTTTAATGAATCGTCGATAATATCCTCCTAAACCCATAAAGCTGCGTATCTCTGGCACAGATGTGGGACTCGGCCAACTGATCACGGCCTCGACTTTGCTAGGATCAACAGAAATCCCATCACCAGATATGATGTGACCCAGAAGTACAATCTGTCTCAACCAAAACTCACATTTGGACAGTTTGACATATAATTTCTCAGCCCCCAATGTTCTCAAAACAATTCTCAAATGTTCAGCATGGTCAATCATATTCTTCGAATATATCAAAATATCATCAATGAAAATAATCACAAACTCATCAAGATATTTCTGAAACACACGGTTCATCAATCCTATAAATACAGCTGGAGCATTTGTAAGACCAAATGGCATGACAATAAACTCGTATTGTCCATACCTGGTTCTGAAAGGTGTCTTCGAGATATCAGAGTCTCTGACTCTCAGCTGATGATATCCAGATCTCAGATCGTTCTTGGAATATACAGAAGAACCAAATAACTGATCAAACAAATCATCAATGCGAGGCAAGGGATATTTGTTCTTTACCGTAGCCTTGTTCAGTTGCCGGTAGTCAATGCAAAGTCTCATTGAACCGTCTTTCTTTCTCACAAACAGTACTGGAGCACCCCAAAGAGAAACACTCGGTCTGATGTAAGCCTTGGCTAGTAAATCTTCCAACTGATCTTTCAACTCTTTCAATTCTATCGGTGCCATTCTGTATGGAGCTCTAGAAATCGGAACGGTACCTGGTACCAATTCGATGCTGAAGTCTATCTCTCTGACTGGAGGCAAGCTCGGAATCTCAACTAGGAAGACGTCAGCAAATTCACATACAACTGGAAAATCTGCCAATGCTTGGCTCGATTTCAGTACGTCTACTGAATACACAAGAAATCCCTCTGCTCCTTTCTGTAACAATCGAGTCATAGATAACGCAGATATCAAAGGAATTCTAGCTGTAGAACCCTTACCGTAGAATTTCCACTCATCAGGCATGTCAGGTCTGAATCTCACAATCTTATGGAAACAATCAACAGTAGCTCTGTACTTGGTTAGCATATCAATACCGATAATGCAATCAAAATCAGACAACCCAATTACAATACAATCTAACTCAATCTCATGCTCATCATACCGCAGTATACAAGATCTAAGAGATGTCACTGATATAAGACCTCTCCCTAAAGGCGAAGAGACAGATACAATAGTAGATAATGACTCAACATGCAAGGAATGGATCAATGCAAATCGCTCAGATATGAATGTATGAGATGTACCAGTATCTATCAAAACATAAGCAGGATAATCACAAAGAGAACAGTTAGTTACCTGCAACAACATCATCAGGTGCGTCCTGGGCCTGTTCTTCAGTCAAAGCAAAAACTCTGGCCTGCTGTCTAGGAGGTTGGCTAACTGTCTGGCTTCCTCCAGGCCTCGGCTGTGACTGGGTAGATGGTGCTGGCTGGAAAGAGTGAACTGCAGATGGTCGTCTACCAGTCTGAGCTACGGATCCAGATGATTCTGCACCCTGGGATCTCTGAGAATCTTTCTGTGGACAGACTCTGGCAAAATGTCCTGGCCGTCTGCAAATGTTGTAAGTACCAAAGACTCCTCGGCACTGCTCTTTGGGATGTCTCCCTCCACAAGTCCTGCAATAAGTCCCTGTAAAACTCTGGTTCTGACCAGTCTGTCGTCAGCCACTGGAACTAGATGAACTGTTTCCAGACTTCTTGAACTGTTTCCTTCTGGCTTTCAGCTGATCTCTCTTGCCACTGCTGCTGCTGCCACTCTCAAATCTGGGAGAGGGTTGTTGGAACTGCATTGAGGGTGGTTGCTATGGTCTCGGTGCTGGTGTGATATACGAAGCTCTTTTCTGTTTAATCAGACCGGCTTCGGCTCCCTTTGCTCTGTTCAAGGCATCAGCAAAGTTATTCGGTCTCCCAGTGTTCACCAATGTAAAGATCTCGGGATTCAGGCCATTGATGAACTGATCAGCAACGGCTTCATCATTCTCGGCAACATGTGGAGCAAATCGCAGCAAGGTAGAGAACTTGGCCACATACTCTTCAATATTCGGCTGACCTTGTCTCAGATTTGCAAACTCTGCACCCTTATCCTTTCTTTACGACAATAGAAAGAATCTTTGACAGAACTCGGTCTTAAAAATATTCCAAGTAATAATCGTACTTCGATGCTCCAAAGCCCTCTTTGTCGTGATCCACCAATTTTTCGCAACATCATGCAATTGGTGCCCAATCAGTCTTACTCGGCGCTCATCAGTGTAATCCTGGAATCAAACAGCATTTCTATATCATCTAACCAACTCTCACAGTCAACAGAAGTCTCTGTTCCTTTCAGGGTTGGCGGTTTAAATGACTGAAACCTCTTCAGTAACGTTTTCATCGGTGTTGCCGTGACATCCATCGGATTAGCAGAAGTACTGCCCTGTTCTGGGATTCTTCGGGAGGCATATCTGATTATCAAAAGGGTTAAAATTGCATATGATGAATCTGTCTCAGTCCTCTTCTGATCATTTTACCTCTGATCAAGAATCGGTTCTGATTCACTCTCAATCAATACATATTACCAATCAAATCAGATAAATCAAGTAACATGTATTTCAAAGCAGTAAAACATAATGTCATGCTAGCATGTAAAACTATTCTATCTCAATCAAAATGATCTATCGCTCTGATACCACCTGTTGCGGGGACCCGGACGCTAATCATCTTCTTAATCGTTCTTTGGGAATAATTGGATCAATTAATTAAACAAGGTCTAAATTTTTTTTTATTGGGCCCTGTATAAACAAGTGTACAAATCTATACAACAAGTTATATTCCATTTTATTTAAATATGCGATCAGTGCAATATCTACATCATGATCTAAAGTACAAAATTTGTTCAAAGTACAATCATAAACAAACTAGTTTCATCTCAATCACATAACCAGTGATAAACTACTAGTTCCACGTCTAAGTCCGGAATCACCACTTTAATCGCCATCTCTCATTCTCTTCTTGACCCTGATCCTGTCCCATCTGTTGTCATGCACACATACAAACACAACAACAACCGGATAACTCCGGTGAGAATAGAATTCTCAGTATAAACAATGTATACATGCAATGTATAAAATCATAAACATTTATTAAAAACATAAATCATAATCTGAAACATAAATCGATACAAACATGTAACATAATCTATGAAATATAGTTGATTCAAGTCTGTAAATCAAGCTCTGACTCTTATTCTTTGACTCGACTCAATCCAGCCTAGTCTAGGAATCCCGGTTGAATAAGAACGCAACAACTCACCTACTCTCCTCAGCTAGATGGGGTACGTTCTTATTCCCAGACTTTGGTACACTATATCAAATATCTGCAATATAAGCTGATCTGCATTCTAAGCAACATCGATATAAACCAAACGTCCAGTGACCTGGCCCTCTGCCAATAACTATGTCACGACTTGGCAGATCTGCCAAAGACTCTCTATCTCAAATCAATCGTCTAATCCATGATTTCTATAAATCAATAGAACAAGCATATATAAATTCAATGAATTCAAATATCTGAAAACAATAGCAAATAAATATGTAGTTTTGGGAAACTCAAGTTCTATCTCACTCGAGTCAGTCTCCCGGTTCAACATTGATTTATAACTTTCTTTTCGTAGTCTCGGTCTGAAGAAATGGAAGTTCTGAATTCAAAGCTGTCAATACAATCTGAAATGACATATTCGACAGGTACAATATCAATATACCATCCAAATCAAATCTGTTCTGATCAATCTTAATCTGATTCAAAATCAACGGCATAACGGCACTAGAATGATGTCCCCAGTAACTCAACAATACGATATATCAATTACAATTCATAATTAATCAATAATCGCAATTTCAATACCAAATCTGTATATCTCAATCATATCATCTGAAAATTCATAACAATTCCGTCTACTGTCTGTTCTTCGATCTGATTTCGAATATACGATTACTGATATCACCATAACACATAATAATAATCAAATAACAATTCCTCCAAAATCATAATTTCAAATCGTATCAGAAATCAATAAAACTTACGTCCTGTAGTAGCTGTCGACGAGAGAATCACAGAACTGTGTTCGGATCAAAATTCTGACGGTTAGATCTTGTAAAATCAGAATTCTAGTCTTCGAAGGAATTTTGCAAAGTCTCTGTAGCTATTCTCGTTTTTCCTTTTCTCTCAAGTTGCTGAATGAAATATTTTAACATATATATTTGCATGGTGAAGACAAGTGTCCTCAAATCCCATAATTGCACTTTAGACCCTGAAGTCTTCAGTATTTGCAATTTGATCCTCACAACTCTTTTTAATTCCATTTCAATCCTAATTAATTACAAAAACCGTGGAATCTAATTCATCATTCCAAAATTCATAAATTAAATAATCTCGGATTAAAATGATAAAATCTCGGGCTTTACAACGACTTGATATGTATATTCTTTCTATGCATATTGATATATATAAGTGCCAATTTATTGAGATATATAAACTCACGTAGCTCATATGTTACAGGATCAGGTAATGAAGATACATAGGATGCCGGTTCGCCAATGGATGCTTGTGACGTGCCTTACCTCGACAAGAACCTGGACGTCTTATTATATGGCTTCCGCATATGTATTATAGTGAATGCAATGTTAGGGTTTGAAACAAATTTTACAATGTTATGTCTGTGTGTATAATGATACCGAGTATGGTTGTTTATAAGAATACGATTATATGTACGTATTGTTGTTGTTGCTTGAGTTATTGGTGTTTACAAAATGTAGGGACATCATGCCAAAATTTTTATAAACCGTCAAATTCATGCCCCTGTTTGAATTGTTTCATATTATAGATATATCATTCAAATCATATTTTGATTATGGTAATCATGTCAAGTATAAAGAAATGGTGTGACAGAAGATCTGTATCCTGTTGATCATGCACTGCTTTGTCATTGAAAGCAGTTGGGCTGTTTGGATCAAAGTTTTGGCGGAGCTGAGTGATCAGTTGGGCAATCTTCTTGACACGCACCAGATCAAAGAAGTATGTCTTTCTTTCCAGTGCTTGAAAAATTGAGGTAGCTTTAACTACCTTCAACACTACAACTTCCAAAGCAACAAATTTCTTCAAAACTGCTTTATTCTGTAACTGCTTCGCAAAAACTTCAGTTCGAAATCTGACCCCTCCATTGTAAGTTTTGAGTTTTGATTCAGAAAACTCATTGACCTCTTTCCATATTTGGTCGATATGAGATTTAATTGTGTTTGTTGGTCGGGTGTGGGGACCCGGACGCTAATTCATTTCTTAATCATCCGTGGGAATAATTAAATCAATTATAATAAACAGGGACTAATTTTTTTTTTATAAAAGTGTCAAATGCGGAACGTAATGAAATTCATTCGAATATTTACATCGAAAACAAAATACAAGTCTTGTACCATATACAGTCATTTAAACTAAAGTTTAACGACTACATATCAAGTGTTCAAACCTTATCTAAAATCCAAGTCCGTAGTCTCCACTCTAATCACGATCTCTCTTCATCTCCTCGACCTTGATCTTGTCCCACCTGTTGCCATGCACACATACAAACACGACAACAGCCGGATAACTCCAGTGAGAAATACATCCCAGTATAAATCAACGATACATGCAATCATATAATCAATATAAAGCATGAGACAAATATAAGTAATATGTATCAAATCTGAAAACATAATTCAATATAAATCTGTTAATCAACTCCTGACTCCATATCTCAGACTAGACTCATTCCTATTCTAGGGATCCCGGTTTCCAGACGTTGGCATACTATATCGAATCTCAGTAATAGAAGTAAATCCACATCTAATCAAACATCGATATAAACCAAACATCCAGTGTCTTGACCTATCCGTCAAAGACTTTGGCACCTCCGCCAATCACTATCCTGTGACAATGTGCAATGGGCCAATGACGATTCCATCACCATTTGACCCTTCTGTCACAAGACCAATCATCTAATACATGCTTCCTATAAATAAATAGAACAAGCATATTAATCCAAATCAATGTACACAATAACAATCAGTATGTGGTTTAGAGGAACTCAAGTATTTCACACTCGAGTCATTCTCCCGGATCGACATTGACTTATACCTTTCTTTAATTGTAGTTCTGACAACGTTCAAGTCTGGAATTCGAAGTCTGTCAATACTCAATCTTGCAATGACAATATCAAGAAATACAATATCAATATACTGCTCAAATCAATACCGAATCTGATCAATCTGAATCTAACTCAAGATCAACGGCATAACTGTATAATCTCAATATACCCAGCAATACAAATCAATAGATATCAATTCCCACAACTCATAATCGATACAACATAAATCTGATATCAATCTCAATCAAACTAACTCTGAAAATCATAACAATTCCATACGGTATCTGTTCTTCAATCCGATTTTGATTATACGATGTTTAACATGTTGAGAACACCATATATGAATCATAACCGATTCTGGTAATGTCATAATTTCAAATCATAACAAAGCTTAAGAAAACTTACGTCCAGTTGTAGCCTGCGTCGATAGGAACACGGTACTGCACTAGGATTCAAAATCGGACGGTCGGATTTTACGAAGTCTTCGGTTCTAATACAAAAAGAAACTTGAAGCTTTCTCCAGATTCGTTCGTTTCCTTTCTGAATATTAGGAGCAAGGAGGACAATTTATATATATTTATTGCATGAAATGGATAGGTGGCTCATCCTTGGTTCAGCACGTCTCGCGCATATGCGCGACCTCAACTCGTGCATATGCTCGAGAGCTACTGGTCTCAGCACATAACATCTTGGCAGCTCACGCATATGCGCGCCCCATCTCCGCTCCTATGCGCGAGGTCCTCTGGACTTCACAATTTTCCTTGCACAAGCTCGCGCATATGCGCGCACACTCTCCGCGCATATGCGCGAGGCCTCCTGCCCATCTCGTGCATATGCGCGAGACCTTCTGTCCTTGCACATACATCTTTTCATGCTGAATCCAATCGTGTCCCGATTAATCCCCTCATAATCATATCACTCACAACAAATCATTTCGCATATTAACAGATAAAAATCCCGGGCATTACATTTCTCCTCCCCTAAGATATGATTTTGTCCCCGAAATCACAGGCAATTCTAATCATATTAATAAGAAGGTATAACTGAAACTGAATAGAAAACTCACATCAATGAAATAACTCTGGGAATTTCTGTCTCATGTCTGACTCAGTTTCCCAGGTAGCTTCTTCGACACCATGACGACTCTATTGCACTTTCACAAGTGGAATTGTCTTCGTTCTGAGCTGTTTTTCCTTTCGATCGAGAATCTGAATCGGCTTTTCAAAATAGCTCAATGTCTCGTCAAGTTCGGCCTCGTCTGGCTGAATAACATGTGAAGCATCAGGAAGATATTTCTTTAATAACGATACTTGAAAGACATCATGTATCCCAGATAAAGAAGGCGGTAATGCGAGTCGATAGACACGATCTCCTATCTTCTCTAGAATCTCATACGGCCCAATATATCGTGGAGACTGTTTCCCTTTCTTGCCAAATCTGACAACTCCTTTGAAAGGTGAAATCTTCAAGAATATTCGGTCTCCTGCCTCAAATACCAATGGTCTACGTCGAACATTGGTATATTCGGCCTGTCTGTCTTGAGCTGCCTTCATTCTCTTCTGAATCAGCTTCATTTTCTCAGTCATATCTCTGATCATATCAGGTCCAATCTCAGGTATCTCAGAGATATAATCCCAATACAGAGGGGATCTGCATTTCTTTCGGTACAACGCCTCGAAAAGAGCCATCTCAATACTCGTCTGATAGCTGTTGTTGTACGAAAATTCACATAGTGGCAATGCATCCTGCCAACTAGTGCTAAAATCAAGCACTACAGCTCTAAGCATATCTTCTAATGTCTGGATAGTCCGTTCTGACTGTCCGTCGGTCTGGGGATGATATGCGGTACTAAGATGTAATTTCGTACCTAGAACCTGCTGTAAACTCTGCCAGAAGTGTGAAGTAAACCGAGAATCACGGTCCGATACAATCGACTTCGGCACTCCATGCAGTTTGACCACTCCTCTGACATAAATATCGGCCATCTGATCATGTCTGTACGTCATCTTGTATGGAATAAAACACACAGATTTGGTCAATCTGTCAATCACAACCCAAATCGCATCACAAACTCTGGAGGAACGCGGTAACTGCGTCACAAAATCCATGGAAATGTGATCCCATTTCCATTTGGGAATAGATAAATTGTGCAGTAGACCTCCTGGTTTCTTTCTCTCGGCTTTCACCTAGTGGCAATTCAGGCATTTGGATACAAATGTAGCAATATCAGCTTTCATCTGTTTCCACCAGTATTGTGTCTTCAAATCATTGTACATCTTCCTGCCACCAGGATGAATGCTAAAACGACTGCTGTGTGCTTCTGCCAGTATCTGCTGTCTCAAATCTGAAACATTCGGCACAACAATACGGTTATTTACATACAAACACTGTCATGAACCTTATATTCCGGTTGATGTCCAGCTCTGACCATGGCAATCGAATTCTGTACATTCTGATCAACTTTCTGTGCTTCTTTGATTCTCCATATCAGATCTGGTTCGAACCGATTATCACATAATCTCAGAGGCTGACAATCTGTTTCAAAGGCTAATCAAAACAAACAGCAGTCTTCTATCAAATTTGAAACACCAATCGTCGATAGGGATAAAGAACATACCTTTCGACTCAGTGCATCAGCTGCTGCATTGGACTTTCCCGGATAGTACTTGATTTCACAATCAAAATCTTTCAGTAAATCAAGCCATCTTCGTTGTCTCATATTCAACTCGGACTGTGAAAACAGATACTTCAGACTCTTGTGATCAGAATAAATTTCAAACTTCTCACCGTAAAGGTAGTGTCGCCATATCTTCAAAGCAAATACAATGGCAGCCAATTCAAGATCATGAATTGGGTAACGAGTCTCATATGGCTTAAGCTGTCTCGAGGCATACGCAATAACATGTCCTCGCTGCATCAGAATACAACCCAATTCTAGATGAGGTGCATCACAATAAACCACAAAATCACCAGTACCTGATGGAATAGTCAATATCGGTGCACTGGTCAGTCTTTTCTTCAATTCAAGAAAGCTGGTCTCACATTCTTCAGACCAAACAAACGGAGCATTCTTCTGAGTCAACTGAGTAGTAGGCTTGGCAATACTCGAGAAATCTTTAATAAATCGACAATAATATCCTGCTAAACCCATAAAACTACGAATCTCAGGTACTGATGTCGGTCTCGGCCAAGAAACCGCAGCTTCAACTTTGCTGGGATCAACTGATATACCATCTCCGGATATGATGTGACCCAGAAATACAACCTGTCTCAACCAAAACTCGCATTTTGACGGTTTAGCATATAATTTCTCAGCCCTCAGAATTTTCAATACAGTTCTCAAATGCTCGGCATGATCAATCATATTATTTGAATAAATCAAGATATCATCAATGAATATAATAACGAAATCATAAAGATATCTCTGGAATATGCAGTTCATCAGACCCATAAACACAGCTGGAGCATTAGTCAAACCAAACGGCATGACAATAAACTCATAATGTCCATACCTGGTTCTGAATGCTGTCTTCGTGATGTCAGAAACCCTGACTCTCAGCTGATGATATCCAAATCTCAGATCGATTTTGGAATATACTGAAGAACCCTGCAACTGATCAAACAAATCATCAATGCGAGGCAAGGGGTATTTATTCTTTACCGTAGCCTTGTTCAGTTGCCGGTAGTCAATACAGAGTCTCATTGAACCGTCTTTCTTTCGAACAAACAATAATGGAGCACCCCAAGGAGACACGCTCGGTCTAATATAACCCTTGGCTAGTAAATCCTTAAACTGTTCTTTCAACTCTTTGAACTCAATCGGTGCCATTCTGTACGGAGCCCTCGAAATCGGAACTGTACCTGGCATCAACTCAATACTGAAGTCTATCTCTCGAATCGGAGGCAAACCAGGAATCTCATCTGGGAAGACATCAGCGAACTCACACACCACTGGAAAATCAGGCAATGATGGACTCGATTTCAGTAGATCAACTGAATATACAAGGAATCCCTCCGCTCTTTTCTGCAACAATCGAGTCATAGACAAAACGGATATCAAAGGAATTCTAGATCGAGAACCCTTACCGTAAAATTTCCACTCATCAGCCATATCCGGTCTGAATCTCACAATTTTGTGGAAACAATCAACAGTAGCTCTGTACTTGGTCAGCATATCGATACCGATAATACATTCAAAATCAGACAACCCAAGCACAATACAGTCTAACTCAATCTCATGCCCATCATACTGTAGCATACAATGTTTTACAGACTTCACTGATATCAAACCTGTCCCCAAAGGAGAAGAGACAGACACTACAGCAGATAATGACTCAATAGGCAATGAATGCATCAATGCAAATCGCTCAGATATGAATGTATGCGATGCACCAGTATCTATCAATACATATGCAGGATAACCAGAAATAAAATAATTACCTGCAACAAGATCATCTGGTGCGTCCTGGGCCTGCTCTTCAGTCAAGGCGAACACTCTGGCCTGCAGTCTAGGAGGCTGGCTCACTGTCTTGCTACCTCCTGGCCTCTGCTGTGATTGAGCTGGTGCAGGCCAAAATGAATGGACAACAGCTGATCGTCTATCAGTCTGTGCCGCTGAACCAGACGATTCGGCACCCTGTGATCTCTGAGAATCTCTCTGGGGATAAACTAGCAAAATGTCCCTGCTGTCTACAAATACGGCAACTGCCAAACACTCCTCGACACTGCTCTGTGGCATGTTTCCCTCCACAAGTGCTGCAGTAGGCTCCTGTATAACTCTGTCCTTGACCAATCTGTTTCGAGCCACTAGAACTGGATGAACTGCTTCCAGATCTCTTAAACTGCTTCCCTCTGGTTTTCAGGAAATCTTTCTTTCCTCCACTGCTACTACCACTCTCAAACCGGGGAAGTGGTTGTTGTGGTCTCAGTGATGGAGGCACAAACGAAGCTCTTTTCTGTCTCATCAGACCGGCTTCAGCTCCTTTAGCTCTATTCAAGGCATCAGTAAAATTGTTCGGTCGTCCCGTATTCACCAATGTAAATATTTCAGGATTTAGGCCATTAATGAACTGATCCGCAACAACTTCGTCGTTTTCAGCCACATGTAGAGCAAATATCAACAAGGTAGAGAACTTGGACACATACGCTTCGATGTTCAGCTGACCCTATCTCAAATTTGCAAACTCTGCTCCCTTGTCTTTTCTATACGACACTGGAAAGAATCTCTGATAAAATTCGGTTCTAAAGACATTCCAGGTAATAGTCGTACCTCGATGCTCCAATGCTCTCTTCGTCGTAATCCACCAATTCTTTGTGACGTCATGCAATTGGTGCCCAATCAGTTTCACTCTCCGCTCATCAGTGTAATCCAAGGACTCAAACAACATCTCAATGTCATCTAGCGAACTCTCACAATCCACTGAAGTCTCAGTACCTTTCAGAGTTGGTGGATGGAACGACTAAAATCTCTTCAGCAATGTTTCCATCGATGTTGCTGTCACATCCATTGGAGGATTCGAAGTGCTATCCTGTTCTGATATTCTTCGAGGAGGCATATCTGATTATCAAAAGGGTTAGTAACCAAATACAACAAATCTGTTTCAGTCCTCCTCCGATCATCCTACTGCTGATCAAGAATAAGTTCTGATTCATTCTCAATAACACATGTTTCCAAATCAAGTCAGATAAACAGATAAACATGCATTATAAAGCAGTAGAACATGCTAGCAATCACAAGCAGGACAGAAAACTCAATCTACCCCGCTCCCTAGCTTCTATCTCAATCTAAAGGATCTATCGCTCTGATACCACCTGTTGTGGGGACCTGGACGCTAATTCATTTTTTAATCATCTAAGGGAATAATTAAATCAATTATAATAAACAGGGTCTAATTTTTTTTTTTAACACAAGTGTCAAATGCGGAACGTAATGGAATTCATTCGAATATATACATCGAAAACAAAGTACAAGTCTTGTACCATACACAGTCATTTAAACTAAGGTTTAACGACTACATATCAAGTGTTCAAACCCTATCTAAAATCCAAGTCCGTAGTCTTCACTCTAATCACGATCTCTCTTAATCTCCTCGACCCTTATCCTGTCCCACCTGTTGCCATGCACACATACAAACATGACAACAGCCGGATAACTCCGGTGAGAAATACATCCCATAAATCAACGATACATGCAATCATATAATCAATATAAAGCATGAGACAGATATCAGTAATATGTATCAAATCTGAAAACATAATTCAATATAAATCTGTTAATCAACTCCTGACTCCATATCTCAGAATAGACTCATTCCTAGTCTAGGGATCCCGGTTTCCAGACGTTGGCATACTATATCGAATCTCAGTAATAGAAGTAAATCCATCTCTAATCAAATATCGATATAAACCAAACATCCAGTGTCTTAACCTATCCGTTAAAGACTTTGGCAACTCCGTCAATCACTATCCTGTGACAATGTGCAATGGGCCAGTGACGATTCCATCAACATTTGACCCTTCTGTCACAAGACCAATCATCTAATACATGCTTCCTATAAATCAATAGAACAAGCATATTAATCCAAATCAATGTACACAATAACAATCAGTATGTGGTTTAGGGGAACTCAAGTATTTCACACTCGAGTCATTCTCCTGGATCGACATTGACTTATACCTTTCTTTAATTGTATTTCTGACAACGTTCAAGTCTGGAATTCGAAGTCTGTCAATACTCAATCTTGCAATGACAATATCAAGAAATACAATATCAACATACTGCTCAAATCAATACCGAATCTGATCAATCTGAATCTAACTCAAGATCAACGGCATACCTGTATAATCTCAATATACCCAGCAATACAAATCAATAGATATCAATTCCCACAACTCATAATCGATACGACACAAATCTGATATCAATCTCAATCAAACTAACTCTGAAAATCATAACAATTCCATACGGTATCTGTTCTTCAATCCGATTTTGATTATACGATGACAAACATGTTGAGAACACCATATATGAATCATATCCGATTCTGGTAATGTCATAATTTCAAATCATAACAAAGCTTAAGAAAACTTACGTCCAGTTGTAGCCTGCGTCGATAGGAACACGGTACTGCACTAGGATTCAAAATCGGACAGTCGGATTTTACGAAGTTGTTGAAAACTAGACTGTAAATTCTTGAGTTTGACAAACTGATCAACCAACTGATACGCGCAATTATATTAAGCAACTGGACTTAACAACCGAAATCAGCTGATCTAATAAAGAAAACTGATCAGTTGGAAACCGATCAGTTGATAAATTCAGCCGTATGCTTTTAAGCTAAGCATCCTTCAACTGAACATGTCTCTGGAAAGAACATTCAACCGACAAAGAGACATAGAAGACTGCAACTGAATATGAAACGCCACACTTCAATCAATACAGCTTAGAACAACGCATTTCGGCTAAAGCAGTTAAGACGCCGCATTACAATAAATGAAGCAAACAATGCCCAAGAAATAATGAAGTGGCAATCAACGGATACAAAGATTCAAATATGTCTCAAGTTACTGATGGAAGGGAAGCTTATAAATATGACAGAAGAACAGCAAAAAAAAAAAAAGAAGATCACTCTATTCAAAGCTTGCTGTTACTCTGCCAAAATCTTAGCTCACTCTTACTTGGTTTATTCGTAGCAGTCAAGGCTACAATTTGAGCTCACTAGCACTTTGTAATAATTGTTAAATTCGATAGTGCTAAGATCAGTTACGCACTGAGAACATTTTGTAATACTAAGAGTTTCAGCTTTTGGCAGTGATAAGTCCAAACTGAAGTGGGTCAGTACAAATCTTGTATTCGATCAAAGTCTTTTAGTGGAAATCCTATCCTTGAGATAGAAGGGGTGATGTAGGAGTAATTTAAATCTCCGAACATCCTGAAACAATCCTTGTGTATTTTATTTCAGTTTTGTATTCTATCTTTCAGTCAGTTACTTTCCGCAACTACTTTAGTTTAACTGATTGTCATTTACCAGCAAGATTCCGAAAATCATTTTGTCACCAAACTGAACTCAAAATTCGAAAAGATCAGTTTTAATTGTGAGTGTTTATTCAACCCCCCTTCTAAACACTCTTGATACGTTAATCGATCCTATCAAGTGATATCAGAGAGGTTGAATCTTGTTTTTGAATACTTTTGATCTATAAACTTGCTAGCATGACTTCATTCAACAAAATTCCTATGTTCTCCAGAGAAGAATTTGATGATTGGAAAATCAGAATGCAGGCTCATTTAGCTGCACAAGATGATGACATGTGGTATGTCATAACTGATGGACTCATGAAGATTCTAAAAACAAATACAGCAGTTGCCATAACAGAAGGGGCACCACAAAGAATAGAAAAGCCCAGAGATGAATGGACAACTGAAGATAAAAGAAAAGCAAATCTTGATAATGTGGCTAAAGACATTCTGTACAAAACGCTGGACAAAGTAACCTTCAGCAAAATAAAGATGTGTAAGGCAGCCAAAGAAATTTGGCAAAAGCTGATCCAGCTGTGTGAAGGAAATGATCAAACCAAAGAAAATAAACTTTCTGTTGTTGTTCAAAAGTTTGATAACATCAAAATAAAAGCAGGAGAATCAATGCACGAGTATGATGAAAGAGTTAGCAGTATTATCAATGAGTTAAATGTACTTGGAAAAGTGTATACCAACAAAGAGATTGCACCGAAGGTAATGAGAGGTCTTCCCAAGGAATGGGATGTCAAGACCATGGCAATGAGGGAGTCCAAAGATCTGAACCAGATTGAACTTCATGATCTGTTTGCTGACTTAAAGGCTTATGAATTTGAGCTGCAGACCAGAGAAGGAGAACCATCTACCCCTACAGCCACAACTGCTCTAGCTGCTGTCAGAACAGAACCAATCAATTCAGTCGAGAAATCTGCTGATCAGTTGAGCAGTGATACTATGTCATTGTTCATCAAAAAATTTGGAAGGTTCATGAGAAAGAATCAAGAAAACTTCCAGAAGCCATACCAAAGGAACAGCTCCAAAGATGAATCAAATGCCTGCTACAACTGTGGCAAATCAGGTCATTCTATTCCTGATTGTCCTAAACCCAAGAAGGACAGTCAAGGCTCAACTGATAGAAGAAAAAATCATATGAACACAAAAGAAGACCCAAGGAAGATAAGAAGTCCTTCAGAAAGAAACATGAGGTACTCTTAGCAGAAGAAAACAAATCTAAATGGGCAGAAACTGACAGTGAGGAGTCAGAACCAGAAAGCTCATGCAGCTCTAGTGATGATGAGGAAGTCAAGTGCTTGATGGCTAATGATGCAGAAGAAGAATCATCTAGCCAACAGGTATTTGATTTCAGCTCAACTGATTTCATACGAAAAAAACTCATTCTAACACTACATGACATGGTAAATGAGTATCAAAAGCTTGCATCATCATTTGAAAAAATCAAAGCAAAGCAAACTGATCCCACAGACAATAAAACCAAAACTGATGAATCAGTTGATGGGTTGAGTCTAAAAAGGGAAATTGCTGAGTTAAAAGCAGAGAGAAACAAAAATCAGTCATTAATCCAGAAGTTGATTCTTGAAAACTCAAAACAGACTGAGCTCATTCAGTCTTGGAACAAGTCATGTACTGCACTGAATGAGATGCAGAATTCACAAAAATCAGTTTCTGATAAAACTGGTTTAGGGTTCGACACTCAAGGAGAAATGTATCCAAATGATACTCAACCAAAGCTAAAAACAGACAAAGGAAAATACATTCACTTTGTCAAAACAACAGTGGTACAAGAACAAATTGAGCCCAATAAACTGATTGAGCAACCTACTGAGAATATGAACAAGGCTAGAAGATACGAGATTGGTTATAATAAAAAATTCTCAACTAATTCACAAAGTCAGTCATCAAAGAGGTTTCACAAGAACTATTCGAATAGCTATTTCAATTACTATAACTTCAAGCCAGTTCAGAAGAGATATAGACTGAACAATCAGTTGAATAAAGCTAAAACACATATTGTATCATCTGTACACTACACACCAAGCACACAAAAGCCGAGAAAAACCATTTGGAATACAGCTACTGGAAAGTCTGTGAGACTAATCCAAGTGTGGGTTCCTAAGGGACTAATCAGTTCAGGACCCAAATAGATATGGGTACCAAGTTATATTATGTGTGTGATTGCAGGTAACAGGTACAAACAAGAACTCAATATGGTATTTGGACAGTGGATGTTCACGACATATGACAGGAGATGCAAGTGCGTTATCTCAACTGATCTAATACAGTGGTCCAAACATCAGTTTCGGGGACAATTCCAAAGCTAGAACTGTGGGTAAGGGTAAGCTTATCCATGGTAACTTTACTTTTAAAGATGTTCTATTAGTAGAAAATCTGAAGTATAACTTGATTAGCATCAGTCAGTTATGAGACAGTGAATTCTCAGTACAATTTGACAAAAACTCATGTTCAATCAAAACTTCAACTAATGAAATCATACTAACTGGCAAACGTTGTGGAAACACATATAAAGTCAGTTGGAATGATCAAACTTGTAGAACCCATAAATCAGTAGACGTATAAGCCATGCATAATTCTAGATTTCTAAATTTAATTGACTTCATTGCATAATTATTTTAAATCCATTTATTTGAAGTTAATTATTCATTATTTCAGTTCAGTAGTTTGATTTTTAGCATTTCAGTTATTTCAGTGAGGCCGGACCGGAGTCGAAGTTTTGAGGTAGAATTTAAGATTTGAGAAATATTTCCAGAAGTTAATTTAGCTAGCAAGTAAGTTCATTTAAGTTAGAAAGGGAGGTTTGAGGATTTAATTTAATTATTTAAGGTGATTAAGAAATGAGCTCATTTAAGTTATTTAATTAAGGGGTTAGCTCACTAAATTATTTAAAGGATTAGTAAAGCTTTCAAGGATTATTAGTTGACTAGATAACAATATTTCCCCTTCATTTTATTGCAAATTGCCAACTCATCAACCTTTTGACCATTTCTTTGCATGTAAGTTGTAGGATAATTCTAGGATTTTTGAGAGCACAATTTAATTAAATTAATGGACATATCCTAGACTAGAAAACAAGCTAAAAATCGGCCACTAACTCCAAGAAGCATCCACCAACTCATTTGATATCAAACCATAATTCAAAATTCAAATTTGGGAAGACTTGGTCTTGATACGATCCTATTATTGTGCACCCTTCTCCTCACCTTCATAACCATCACTCCCCCTCCCTCACCACCGAAATACCTCATCATTCAGATCCATTTTCAGTGTAGAAAAGTCGTGAGCCATAGCTAGGGAGTAAGGCAAGAAATCGAGAGCAAGAAAGATAGACAAGAAGCGCTCCGTCTCCTCCGCGCCGTCTCGTCTCTTCTTTTCCTTTTCATTTCAAACGATAACCAGGCATGTCTAGATTCTTTCTAAACCTCAATCAAGTCATATTATCATTTATTTTTCAGTACATGATCATGTTTATTCAAGTAAAAATCGAGATCCATGTCAAAACATTTTGAAACAACACATGCAGAATTTTCGATTTTCCTTGGCAAGCTTCACAGTTTCTTTTGGTTTGTGAGTTTCAGGTATTGGATCGACTCCAGGCTCCCAAGGCGGCTTATATACATGTAGTAAAATGCATTGGGACCATGTTGGTCCATTCAAACCAGCCCCATGCTTGCTGGAAATTCAGAATGACAGCAAGTTCCCATAGGCGCAGATTTGTGTTTCGAAATTTCAGTTTTTATGTCAAGGGGTTTGGATCTGATCTTGGCTGCCCTAAGGGCTCTTAGCCATCGTTGGATCACTCCCCTAGCATGTCTAGGACGTGAATAAGTTGCCCTTTTGGTGGCTTGGTCCACGGCTCATTGGTTTTTAAATAATCAACAAGAACATCCCCTTTCCCCATTTCGGGTTCTCCTTTTTACAACTCGTATGGTTTCGGTTGTGGTTGCTTGGTGTGGATCTTGGTTGGCCTATGGCCCTTAGCCATGGTTCATATCATGCTCCTAGATGTCTAGATTGTGCCATGGTCAATCAAATGGCCACTGGAACGACGCAAGACATCGATCTAAGCAAAACACTACACACGCATGCACGTTGCTCTCGGTTGGACCCTTCGGTTGAGTTTTGGGGTGATGCGGATTGTGGCTGGCCTAGGGCCCTTATCCATGGTTCAAATCATTCCTTGGGATGTTGGTAAGAGTCTCTGGTCGGTGGTTCACGCCCCTAATGGCCGATAGTCTCGAAACCAACGCAAGTCTTGTAGTTGCGCAGCTGCTGGAAATTACAGCAAGTTGCTGTGTTGTTTAGAAGGATCGTTTGTGTTCTTGGTTGGCTTTTAGCCCATGGCCTTGGACTAGACAGTGCCTCATTGAGTTGGGAAGGTCATGTTTTTGACGGTTTGTCATTCGGATCATTTTCGAGGTCGTACGAGAATTTACGGTGCAATGTGCCAAATTGACTCTCGAAAGAGCGTTTCGTGTTTTGGCCTCCATTCCACCTAGATTTCAACCCTATCATTTTAGGAGCATTATTTTATGATTTTTCAGCGTATTTTAATCATGACTATACGTCGATTTGGTGTCGGTTCAGGTTGGCTCGGAGTCATGATTAAATGCGAAGCCATTAGGCGTCATAGTCGCATCTTTTGAACGTAAATTGCATAGTTGGTCAAGTTTAAGCTATTGCATATTTTTCATGGCACAGTTAGGTTGCAGTGAGCCTGGGGACGATCCAATCCAATCCAGTTGGTAAAATTACAGGAATTTTCATTACGCCAGCTAATTATTTTACGTGCATTAAATAGAAAATGATTATTTTTGAGATTTATGCGATATGGCTTGTGGTTCATTCACTATGTGGGAGTGTTATTTTATACGGTCGCCAGTGACCGATCAGTTCAGTATGGTATCACCCGGTCGCTAGTGACCGGCCAGCTCAGTTCAGTTTCAGCCTCCCCGGTAGCCAGTTACCGATCAGTTCAGCTTAGTGCAGTGGCCACAGGCGTAAAACATAATCTCAACAGAAAATTTTACCAGTTATTTCAGTACAGGCTCCAAGGAGCAAACATTTTTACTTTGATTATCAGTTCAGTTATGCACGTATTATAATTGCTCAGTACACATTATTTTCAGCATGCCTCAGGACATGATATTTTATCCCATGCATATTTTAATTCAGATTTTTACTCGTTACCTGCGATTTATGCATGCTGAGTCTTTAGGCTCACTAGACTTGATTGTTGTAGGTACTGATGAGGCCAGGGCCGAGGGCGGGGACCAGTGAGCCAGCTTGGGTCGGCAGTAGTGGCACCCGAGGACCTCAGAGCAGCAGTTATTATTTTATTCCGCAAACATTTTATCAGTCGTTGAATATTTTTAAATTGTGATTTTTGGGCAAACTTTATTTTCTTCCGCTGCAATTATTTTAAACATTGAACTTGATTCATCAGTCGATTTTATGAATGAGGCCATTTAAGTTCTTTTAAAAAGGAAAATTTTTAATTTTCCGCAAATTTTCAAGAAAGGAGTTTTAGGCCCTTTACAAAACTTATGCGCCAGTTTGTTTTATTGCTTCCAAATCGTCTAAAAACTTGTTGTGGCATAAGAGACTAAATCATTTAAACTTTAAAAACATTGCCTATCTGAGTAAACATGAACTTGTAAATGGTTTGCCCAAAATAGACTTTTCAAAAGAAAAACTTTGCTCAGCATGTCAGTATGGTAAACAAGTATGATCCTCTTTGAAAAACAAGGGCTGTAAATCTTCATCCCGATGCTTAGAACTGTTGCACATGGATCTCTTTGGTCCTATAGCAGTGTGGGGACCCGGGCTCTAACTCAATTCCTTTTTGGGATTAATTGGATCTTTTCTAGAAAATGTGGGTCATAAAAAAAATTTCTTTTAAACATTATAAACTAATGTATATAAATCATACACCATACACAATGTTGTCATATTATTGAACTCCAAATAACATTTACATGTTCAACTACAAGTATTCTACTAGTGTTTAGGATTTAATACATGTCTAGTATTACATCACTAGTCCTTCTTCTTGGCCCGTAATCTCCACGCTATCTCGATCTCTCATCTCTGTCGCGACCCAGATCCTGTCCCACCTGTCGTTATGCACACATACAGACACAACAACAGCCGGAAACTCCGGTGAGAACAAATCCCAGTATAAAACATGGTATACATGCATATACACAATATAAATCATGAAACATGCCATTATGAATAAAATCAATAGTAATAGGTTTCATAATCTATGAAACCAAATCAATATAAGCATGCAACTGAAATCAATTCAGATCTTGGACTCGACTCGTATCTAACTCTAGGGATCCCGGTGTGAATAAGACGTCACAGTCTGCCACCTACCCTCCCAATCGGGGGTGACGGTATGTCTTATTCCTAGACTTCGGTCCTGTCTGTATCGAATGTCTACAATCGGAGTAAATCTGCTCCTATGCGTCGATAACACCGAACATCTAGAAATTTGGCAAATCTGCCAATGACTCTCATATCTTAAATGCTTGAATATAAATCTATAAACAAGGCATATACATAATAAGATATAAACAAAAATCTAGTAAGTGATTTTGGGAAACTCAAATCAAATCTAATTCGAGTTGTATCTTCCCGAATTCACATGAATTATACCTTTCGTTGCACAGTCTTTGTCGTTGTCGAAGTCTCTCGAATATGTCAATATCAACTCTGAAATGATACATTCAAGATGCATTCTATCAATCTCTAACTCAAATCAACACATATACGAATCAATAATCAATCTCGATACGATTCGACGGCATAACGGCGTAATCTTGCGATACCGATCAACTCAAACAACATTAATCAATGAAAATAACTCACATATCCATTTGATGATAATCTCAACAAGTCATACTCCTCAAGAACATAATTTACCATGCTGATATTTGCATAATCTTTACTCAATACCTGCAAGAATTTCACAATAATCTCATATCCTATCCGTTTTTCAATCCGGTAGCACATATATGTGTTCCATCATCTCAACAACATATACTATCAAGCATATATGAATTTCTTCAACACATGAATATAAAAACATGCTGGAAAACATTAAAACATATACCCTTTCGAAGCCCTTGTCAAGAGGAGCAAGAATTTAAGCTCGGATTCAATTTCGGTTGGTTGGATCTTGCAAAACCAACAATTTAAGCTAGGAAGAAACCTTGCACCTTTTCTGGAATTGCTCTCGGTTCTTATGCTGGAATAGTGAGGAAATGAAGACACATGCATGTTAAATGCATGGCAAGGACACATGTTTTATTTTTCATTCAACACGTCGCACCGCGGGTGCGGTAGCTTTTCACCGCGGGAGCGCTCAGCTCACGGCATCCCATCCAAAATTCTAAAATTGTCGACCGCAGGTGCGCTCAGTCTTGGACCGCAGGAGCGGTGTCTTCTGTAACCAAAATCATACCTTACTGCCCACCTACCGCGGGTGCGGTTGAAAATGGTAGCGCGGGTGCGGTCTTTCTTTGCTATTAAACTCAATTTGTAACGTCGCTTCTCCACGTCTGTTCTTCCATCGCCTTTAGTCATAATACATAACAATTCACAAGTATCAACAAGAATTTCAGACATTACAACCAGTCATGAGCTTAGGAGGAATGAAATACACCTTGGTAGTCATAGATGATTTTTCAAGATTTACTTGGGTTATTTTTCTCAAATCTAAAGACCATACTGCTTTGCAACTAATAAAGCTCTTCAAAAGACTTTTAAATGAAAAATCAGTTGGAATTGATCGAATCAGATCTGATCGAGGAACTGAATTCATCAGTCAAACTCTTTCAAATTTCCTAGAAAATGCTGGAATTAAGCATGAGCTCTCAGTAGCCAAAACTCCTCAGCAAAATGGTGTAGCTGAGAGGAGAAATCGGACCCTTAAAGAAGCTGCTAGAACGATGCTTGCTGATTCTGATATTTCTCAAAGATTTTGGGCAGAGGCAGTAAACACTGCGTGTTACACTCAGAACAGATCAATGATTAATAAAAATCATATGAAAACACCATATGAGATCTGGCATGGAAGAAAAAGTATAATTACTTATTTCAAAATATTCGGCTGCAGATGTTTTATTCTTGATAATGGTAAAAATTATTTAAAAACATTTGATGCTAAATCTGCAGAAGGAATATTTCTTGGATACTCATCAGTTAGTATAGCTTATAGAGTCTTCAACAAGAAAACCTTAAATGTTGAAGAATCTGCTCATGTTGATTTCGATGAAACTGAACTAACTGATAAGCCAACTGATCAAGTTGAGCTAGTTGATCGATTTACAGATATCAGTTTGGAAGATGATGAAAAAAATGAAAGTCATGGCAATCAAAACATACTTCAAACACCTGAACCAGAAGTACTGGACCAATCAGATGTGCAGGAAGTCGTTGCTGATGATCAGTTGATAGAGCATGATGATAACATTCAAATACCAGTTGACGATGCACCAACTGAGACTGAAAACTATGTTCAGTTACCAACTGAAAAAATTGCTGATACAACAAATACTGAGTACAGATGGAGAAAATCACATCCACCTGAACTGGTAATAGGAAATCCATCTGATCCAGTAAGAACTCGCAATCAAATGCTAAATTTATTTATCTATTCAGCTTTTGTTTCACAACTAGAACCGAAGAAAACTGATGAAGCTCTTGCTGATCCTAACTGGGTAAATGCAATGCAAGAAGTGCTAAATCAGTTAACTTATAACAATGTCTGGAACTTAGTTCCAAGACAAATTTCAAAAACTATTATAGGTACAAAATGGATATACAGAAATAAACTGAACGAGGATGGTTCAGTTGGACGCAACAAAGCAAGATTAGTGGCACAAGGATATAGGCAAGAAAAATGAATTGACTATGATGAGACGTATGCTCCAGTTGCAAGACTGGAAGCAATCAGAATTTTTCTTGCTTATGCATCACACAAGGTCTATCAGATGGATGTAAAGAGTGCATTCCTGAACGATCAACTACAAGAGGAAGTTTATGTTGAACAACCCCCAGGTTTTGTAAATCACAACTTTCCTGATCATGTATATCATTTGAACAAAGCCTTATATGGTTTTAAACAAGCTCCCAGAGCTTGGTACGAAACTCTTTCAAAATTTCTAACTGATCATGATTTTTCTTTTGGATCAGTTGATAAGACCTTGTTCAAATTTGCTAAGAATGATCACATTTTATTAGTTCAAATTTATGTTGATGATATCACATTTGGGTCAACTAATCCCAAATTATGCGAAAAGTTTGCTAAGCTAATGCAGGATAAGTTTGAAATGAGCATGATGGGTGAACTGACATTCTTTTTTGGACTGCAAGTGAAGCAACTGGAGACTGGTATATTTATCGGTCAAACTAAATATACAAAGGAGCTGCTGAAGAAATTTGGCATGGAATCATGTTCAGCTGCAAATACTCCTATGAGCTCATCAGTAAAATTGGACACTGATCAAGGGGGAATATCAGTAGAGGCGACATTATATCGAGGTTTAATAGGTTCATTGTTGTACTTAACTGCCAGCCGTCCTGATATTGTATTTGATGTCTGTATGTGTGCTAGATTTCAAGCAAATCCTAAGCAATCATATTTCTCAGCTGCTAAAAGAATTTTGAAATATCTCAAGGGTACACAAAATGTTGGGTTATGGTATTCTAGAGACTATACTTTCAATTTAGTTGGATATTCAGATGCAGATTATGCAGGATGTAAGCTTGATCGTAAAAGTACAAGGGGATCTTGTCAGTTTCTAGGAGACAGACTGATCTCTTGGTTCAGCAAAAAGCAGACATCCATAGCTACCTCAACAACTGAAGCAGAATACCTTGCTGCTGGTAGTTGTTGTGCACAACTGATCTGGATCCAGCAACAACTGAGAGATTAAGGAGTAATTACAAATGAATCGCCCATATTTTGTGACAATACGAGCACAATTTCCATCACCTATAATCCAGTTCTTCACTCAAGGACCAAGCATATAGATGTCAGGCACCATTTCATTAGAGATCATGCTTTGAAGAAGAAAATTAGACTGGAGTATATTTCAACTGAGCAACAAGCAGCTGACATCTTCACCAAACCATTACCCGAGACTAAGTTTTCTTACTTTCGCAATATTCTTGGTTTAATTGACTTGTCTTAAAATTATTATTGATGATGTTTTACTAATAAAATTCTTTGCAGAAAATAAGAACACAACAACAAATTGGAAATGATACTTTATTAAGAATAAAATCGGTTCTATCTTACAGAAGATAACTTAGGACCAACTGAATCTTGCCATTCTGTAATCCAATTATTCAACTCATAAATTCGGATTCTAAAAAATGATTCAGTTGTAGAAATATTCTTAATCACATGCCATTCCTTCCATAGCATTGCTTGTAACAGAACATTGTCATCAACCAGGTCTGTAACATGCCTGACTTCAAAACGATCAATGTATTTTCTTGCTGTTGCTGCTTGAGCACAAGAAGGAGCAGCACCACTACTACTTATCCTCTGCAAATCATGAATTTTGAACCATGTTGACATCACTTTCGTCAAGACATATTCCTCCATCGTTTTCTTCAACTCTTCTAAATAAAGACTTAATTGTTCAGTAACTTGAATATGCGTACTGCTGCATGCATCAAAATTACATGAATCCAACATATTGAACTGTTATTGTCTCACATTTTATCTCTCTCGTCTTATTTACAGACAGATGACATTAAATGTTGAAGAAACCAAAGAGTCTCAAGTCAACCGAAGCATTTTTTTCATCTACCCAGGCTTCTTATTTATCAGTTGTTCATTATCAACTGATATCAGTTTGTCATTTATTACTTAATGCTTAACTGATTTCAGTTCATAGTCAACTTATATAAGTTAGTCTTTCATCAGTTCATCTGTTTAAGTTCGCAATTCATAGATAACAACTAATGAAATTTATCATTTGCAGGAAAGAGAAAAACAAAATTAAGCTCATATAAATAATTCATTCAACCATAAACGTTTGCACGGATTACATCATCATATTTTTCCTCTACAATAATTATCCACATTTTCAACCAAGTGGATAAAGGTGCAGTAGATGTCTTGACAAAGCTCTGAGAAACAGCTATGCGCTTAAGGATTTTCAGTTCCTTTTGAAACATTAGCTGATAGATATGACCATCCTTAAAGATGTCCACCCACACAGCTATGTTCAAGTGCTCCCGCACTCTTTTCAACTCTGCCACCAGTTCGGGAGTGGTAGACTCTCCAGTATTATACAGGAATTCAAGCTTCTGTAACTTTTCCCAGTAGTGAAGACTCTTATAGAAGACTTCATCTTCTATAACAGCCTTCCTGGTCTCCAGAGCAAACGGCGAAGCACTCGAGCTACTCGTATCTGCCATTCTTTTTGTCTTGAATATTTTCACCAATATGACTGAAACTAACCGTGTTACTTCTATTTATAGCCGAAAATCATGGAAGCTGAAATGCCGTCAACGTTTCAGCAAACGTAATCTTTCTGATCTTTAAATTTATTTTTATATCGTCACTTTAATTATTCTATACACCGATTAAGGGGGAATATCAGTTTTTAAGAGGTTAACTGAGAAGACAAATGTTTGTGAATTCTCAACTGAAACGAATCAGTTTCCCAACTGATTGTTCAGCTGGATATTTTACAAATCTTCTCACAAAAATTAACAAATTAAAAAACTTATTATATTCCAAATCAACTGACGTGACTGTCTGCTATCTAATGATGAATCTTATTTTAAAAAAACGTGGAAGCATTTGAACCGTTTAAATTGTACACACGCTTACAGCACACGTTTTTTATTCAAAATTTTGATGGACTGACACGTGTCCAGAATTTAAACAGTCACATACATATAAATAATTCCTCGCTTCAATTCAGTTTCTTTCTTACGCGTACATCATCTCTCAGAGCAAACTCATACACTCAGAGTTTAAATTTCGCAAAATCTCAGGTTTCCTTACTCTCAGCATTGGAAAATCAGATCCCTGCTCATATATTGAATGCTATGGCTATCAACTTTGAATCAGCTTTATCAGTAAAAGAAGTTGATGTGAAAATGTATTTCTGAAGCTTGAATCAGCTGGGCTGAGGATATTCTTGGGGCAATACTCGCAGTAGATTTTCCCAAAAAAATTTCAGGACATCTACTCAAATGGATATATCAACTCTCATGGAAGCATCATTTCCACTATTAATGGTCAGTTGGTGACCATTTCTGAAGATTCTTTCGGAGAAATCTTTTCATTACCTTCTGATGGACTTGTACACCTTGCTGATGTTAAAGCATCAGATATTGAAGAAATGCAAACTGCACTCTCTGTTGATGGACGGAAAATCAAAGTTTCCGATCCTAAGAAGGAACTGAAGCATGAGGTTTAGTTGCTGGCTGATATCGTAGCCAAAGGGCTATTGGCTAAGGCAGGATCGTATGCCGCCCTGACTTTGGAAAAGTTTCAAGCTATTACGGTTATTATGGCTGGAAGAAAATTCAACTGGAAGCAACTTATTTTCAGTATCTTGAAGAATATGTTTTCCTCCACCAAGCAATCCAAAGGATTTACAGTGCCGCTGAGCTATTTGATGAAAGTCAAAGGGTTGGTGGCTGATGATTCGGAGCGATTATCTAAATTCAAAATTTTCATTGGGAAGAATGTTCTGCCACCCAAGACTAAATTAGATATCTCTCCTGATCAGTTCGTGAAGATCAAAAAGGAGATTGGAACGCAACAGGCTGCTCCAAAATCAGTTAAACAGACCAGGACAGTGGCTCAACTGAAGACAGTTAAAAGAAAACTGATTATCAGTGAATCCGATTCCGAGAAGACGCCCTCTCCAAAAGTTGCCAAGAAACCAAGAACACAAAGGACAAAATTACCAACCACAGTAGAATCTATTCCTACTGAAATGCTGAAATCTTCAGATGCCCAACAACCTATGTAAGCAGTTCCTCTGAAGATCATCCCACTAGAAATCTCTGCTGGTGCAACAAAGGAAACAATTAGGATCAAAGCTCCTCTAATCCATATCAATCGCCCTGCTGTTGTAGCACCTGCCAGACCCAAAGGTATAAAGATTATAGAACTGGTGGATACTACTCGTACTGGATTGGAAATTCCACACATCCTCAGTACTGAAAAAGGCAAGGGCAAATTGATTGAAGAGCCCAGGCCATCCAATCCCATTCAAACTCATATTGACCTTGTTTGGGAACAGGTTAATAATTTTGCAGCATCAAAACTTCAATCCTATGATGCCTGGACCGCTTACAGAACTCAGATTTTTGCTAAGCAGCTGAAAAAGAAATCCCAGCTGAACAAGTTTATCAAACTGGAAGCAATTGTCCTCAAGATGGTCAAAGCTGCCACAATTGTTCAGGCTTTGGAGAGGAAAACCTATTTTTTTGACCAAATTCGAGCTAAGAAGCTATCTCAACTGCTTGAGAAATTGAAGGCAAACTACATTCCCACCAATCCAACTGCTTATAATGATCGAGCTGTGATCACTCAGCTAGATACAGATCTTACTAGCTTGCAAGCTCAGATAAAAGTGTGGGAAATGGATCAGGAGTTAGTTCTTCCTAAGGAAGCCTCTGAAGAAGAAGAAGAAGAACCCTTCTCTCAGCAGAAAGAACTACCCTCAGAACAAACTAATGTTACAACTGAAGAAACAGTTCAGGATGTGCCACAATCATCTGCTGTGGAACATCAGCTTTACTCTGAAGCCGAGTTGAATTTTGCCAACATTGATCAAATTATTCAAGCAGTGGTGATAGAATCTGTTATTAATGAACCTTTATCAGTTCATCACTCCGCTGATCAAGCAGCTAAAGAGAATACCATCTTAACTGAAGAGCCAGTTAAGGCCGCCATTTCTGAACCAAATGATCCAAGAATGATGTCTGCTCAATCACCAGATCACCAAATTGCTGAGGATCTGGAGGCTCTGTTGCCTACTTCTAACAATCCTCCAACTAAAGAGTCAGCTCGAATCTCAGATGACTATAAAGCAGAAGCATCAGTTCATGACTCACTAGCTGAAGATCCTGCAAACTCTCACATTCAGCAGGAAAGCTCAAATGCTGAACAACATCAGTCTTCACATCATCTGGTCCAAGTGGCAGTAACCGAAACAGATCTTCCAGAACCGAATATTGCTGAAACAGTGATATCTGAAAGAACCATGGTGGTTTTTGATCAAATCTCACAGGAAGCTGGAGCGACGGATCAGCCAAATCTTAACTCCGCCAAAGATCTTGATTTTGTTCTTGCAGAAATTCAGGAAATTCAGCATGATATACATAGAGTGATTAATGATCTGTACAAGATTCAGCATACTCAATTAGAACATTCTCTAAAGCTAGAACATTCTGAGGCATTCAACTCAAAGAAACTGAAAGCAATTCAAGAAGCCTTAAACTCTCTGTTTCAATCAATGGAAGCAATTAAGAAGAACAAAGGTTTGGCTGAGAGTGTCTCCATCACTCAAGACGTTATCAGCAAATGAGTTGAAAATCTAGAGACGCTTGTAACAAGAAAAATAGACTCGTTGTAAAACACAATGCTCTCTGTTGTCTCTAGCATATCCACTACTGTCAATGTTTTATCAACAGATGTTCGGAAATTCTCTTTGAAGATGGAGTTGTTTGACAAAAAGGGGGAAGAGATCAAAGAGATTCTAGAACAACAAAAGAAATCTTCTCGTTGAAGAAAAATCTCTACAGATTCGTGTAGTCCATTATTCAGTTGATCAATCTCTTATTTTATCTACAATGAGTTCAGACGTTCAGTTATTATTTACTTAGTTTTGTCAAACACCATGAAGGGGGAAATTGTTGGAAACTAAATTCCGGCGTTTGACAAAATATGAACCAACTGATACGCGCAATTATATTCAGCAACTGGACTTAACAACCAAAATCAGCTGACCTAATAAAAAAAACTGATCCGTTGGAAACCGATCAGTTGATACATTCAGCCGAATGCTTTTAAGCTAAGCATCCTTCAACTGAACATGTCTCGGGAAGGAACATTCAACCGACAAAGAGACATAGAAGACTGCAACTGAATATGAAACGCCACACTTCAATCAATACATCTTAGAACAACGCATTTCGGCTAAAGCAGTTAAGACGCCGCATTACAATAAATGAAGCAAACAATGCCCAAGAAATAATGAAGTGGCAATCAACGGATACAAAGATTCAAATATGTCTCAAGTTACTGATGGAAGGGAAGCTTATAAATATGACAGAAGAACAGCTAAAGAAAAAAAGAAGATCACTCTATTCAAAGCTTGCTGTTACTCTGCCAAAATCATAGTTCACTCTTACTTGGTTTATTCGTAGCAGTCAAGGCTACAATTTGAGCTCACTAGCACTTTGTAATAATCGTTAAATTCGATAGTGCTAAGATCAGTTACGCACTGAAAACATTTTGTAATACTAAGAGTTTCAGCTTTTGGCAGTGATAAGTCCAAACTGAAGTGGGTTAGTACAAATCTTGTATTCGATCAAAGTCTTTTAGTGGAAATCCTATCCTTGGGATAGAAGGGGTGACGTAGGAGTAATTGAAATCTCCGAACATCCAGAAACAATCTTTGTGTATTTTATTTCAGTTTTGTATTTAATCTTTCAGTCAGTTACTTTCCGCAACTACTTTAATTTAACTGATTGCCATTGACCAGCAAGATTTTGAGAATCAGTTTGTCACCAAACTGAACTCAAAATTTGAAAAGATCAGTTTTAATTGTGAGTGTTTATTCAACTCCCCTTCTAAACACTCTTGATACGTTAATTGATCATATCAGAAGTCTTTGGTTCTAATACAAAAAGGAACTTGACGCTTTCTCTAGATTCGTTTGTTTTCTTTCTGAATATTAGAAGCAAGGAGGACAATTTATATATATATATATATATATATTGCATGAAATGGATAGGTGGCTCATCCTTGGTTCAGCACGTCTCGCGCATATGCGCGACCTCAACTCGCGCATATGCGCGAGACCTACTGGTCTCAGCACATAACATCTCGGCAGCTCGCGCATATGCGCGCCCCATCTCCGCGCATATGCACGAGGTTCTCTGGACTTCAAAATTTTCCTTGCAAAGGCTCGCGCATATGCGCGCACACTCTCCGCGCATATGCGCGAGGCCCCCTGCCCATCTCGCGCATATGCGCGCATAGTGTCGCGCATATGCGTGAGACCTTCTGTCCTCGCACATACATCTTTTCATGCTGAATCCAATCGTGTCCCGATTAATCCCCTCACAACAAATCATTTCGCAAATTAACAGATAAAAATCCCGGGTATTACATCGAGGCTCTTCTGTCAACTTGCCCTTCCCTTTTGGGTCAGTTAGGACATGAGATATGCTCAGTGCTGATTCAGTTGCATCCACCTTCTCCCTGATGACTACTCTTTTTGGTCCAGCAAATGGTAGAGTAGTTGGAGCAGTGATGGTGATCAATGGAGCTTTTGACTCTTGCTTATTTTTTCTTATCACCAAACTTGGTGATACTATTCTTGGATGGATCAGTTGGTGGAGTTAACTGACCCTCAATTGAAGACTCTACTGGAACTACCCTCAAAGGTATGGAGCTGATTGGTTGTTTAGCTCCAGTCAGTGTCAATCGATCTGCTAGGATTGTGTTCGGAACAGCTACCGGTTTGGTCTTGAGAGTTCTTGGCTTCTTTAGGATTTTGGAAGAAGGAGTTTTCTCAGAATCAGTCTCACTGATAATCAGTTTCCTTTTAATTGTCTTCTTCTGAGTTGTCTTCTTGACTGATTTGGGATCATCCTCTGTCCCAATCTCCTTCTTCACTTTGATAAAATTCTGAGGTGACATGTACAACTTGACCTTTTGTAATATCCAAGCTTGGTGAACGGTACGGTTTAAGATTTCGTATGTTTATGGACTATTTGGTCAAGTTTAAGTATAGTTTTGATGTTAAAAATTTCGATTTGTGATTTATAGTATTGTTGATTTTAGATGAGGTGTAGTTATATGGTAGCATCGTTACGATTAATTCATGATAATTTGTATGTTGAGCCAATTGGTATGAGGCCAATCGAAGTGGCTAGATAAGACATACAGGTGCAACTTTCATGTTGAGAGTGTTGCCAAATTATGAGGAGAGGTGACGTTGCGATTCGATTTTAGTTGCAAAGTATATTATTGGCTTCAGGAGACAGTGCACCCGCGCAAGGAAAGCCACGCACCCGCGGTGTTTGGGCAGTAGGTCTATCGCACCCGCGGTCCATTATGCAGCGCACCCGTGGTCGTTTCCTTTGGATTTTCGGAAGTGGTACAGAATACCTAGCGCACCCGCGGTGCGTGAACAGTAAAGTCATGTTTTGGAGTTTAAGTGATATAATACAAGGGTTTGGCTCATTTCTCTCATTTTTTTCCCTTCTTATCGGTTCTTTAGCTCAAGGGAGAGCTAGGGTTCTTATTTCCCTCTTTTTTTCCTTTGATTCAAGCTCCTAGTTGGATTATGGAAGTGAGAACAAGATCATTTTGGAGTTAAGGAGCTAAGGTAATCTTGTGATTTAAGTTATTCTTGTATTATGGTGTGGGGGAAATAATGGAATGTGTGATTGTGTTGATTGTATGGGTTTTATGATATGGGTTTGTGATTATTAAGTTGTTGATGATTCAATACATGGTTTATTGTTGTAGAATTTGTACCAAGAGATTAGAATCAAGCTTTCCATTGGTTGTAAGTGGAATTCATTCTTGTGCTCACATGAAGTATATGTATTGTATTTAAATGGTTTTAACATGCTACTCCCTTCCACTTGATTCATGTTAAGTATAGATACACTTTGTTGTGTATTAGAGGCTTTTATATGTCTCAATTATATAAAAGGGAATGTAAATGAATAGAGTATTCAAAGTGTTTGATTTAATGTCCGAGAGAGATTTCAAATGATTTATTGGGTTGATAAATAGATAGTCAGAGATTGCATGCAATTAGTTGATCAACGACCATAGGCTTATATCCCAACAGAGTAATCGATTTATATCGATGGGATATAGATACAGAGACAGAGATACTGTTTAAATATCAATCCACCAGAGAAAAGAGAAATACCATCGTATTGTCATGTTATACTATGTTATTCATGTTCTAAGAGTTAGATGGTATTTAATGATTTCAAAGCCATGTTTTACAGAGTATGATATGTATACATTGTTATGTAAGAGTTTCACTTGCTGAGTTTTATACTCATTCCAGTTATTCATGTGATGCAGATAAGAGTGACGAGTCAGGACGTTGATTGGAGCCGAGGTCATATGCATACAAGAGATGGAAGGAAGAAAGATATTTTGTTAACATTTTGACATGATCAAAAATGATATTTTGTATTTTGATACAACACTTTATTGATCATGTATATACTTTTGATTGTATATATTTGGAAAATGTATTAATGTCAAGAGAATTTTTAAATCCTTCTTTCCTCTAAGTAAATTATTTCAATTTCCGCTGTTATTTTATGAAATTAGTCGAGGGCGTTACATTTAGTGGTATCAGAGCAACGTTCTTCGGACCAATGCATATGACTTCGTCTACATTCAACAGTTCGGGTATGTCTTCTCCAACATCTATTTATTGTTATTGGTTGATATGTATTATGTTAGCAAATTGTAGGATTTAATGAGTCCTAAGAGAAAAGCTTCAGAGGGTGAGGATTGCTCCTCATCAAGAGTTGTCGATGAGTTCGGCAAATTACTGAAAGAGCAAGCCAAGGTTCACAATGAACAGATTCAACAATTGCTCCGTTTGCAAGGTTCAAGTCAGGGTAGAGGCCAAGGGAGAGGCCAAGTGGTTCATGCAGTTGAGACTGATGGGATCTTTACTGCTTTTAAGAAGATGAATCCGCCTGAGTTTGCAGGAAGCACTGATCCATTGGTGGCTGTAGAGTGGATTAAAGCATTTGAGGTGATATTTGATCATCTCATCAAGTATGAAGACAAAGACAGAGTTGGTTGTGCAATATTCATGTTAGTCAAAGCTGCACGTATTTGGTGGAATGCTACCAAGGTAAGTGTTGATGTTCTGGCATTGAAGTGGCAAGATTTTACGGATCTTTTCTACGACCAGTATTTCCCGGATGCACTTCGAGCTCGGAAGGTGACTGAGTTTTTAGAGCTTCGACAGGGAAGTATGAATGTTGACGAGTACATTTTGAAGTTTGAGGAGGGAGGTCTGCTTGCCCCATATATTGCCTCGAATGACAAAGACAAGGGTGCTCATTTCATTAGAGGACTTCGAGCAGAGATCAGGAGGGACATCAATATGTCTAAGGCGGTGACATTTAAAGAGATTGTGGCTAAAGCATAGTTAGCCAAGCAAGATGAGAAGGACATTGCTAGAGAGAGACAGGCGAGGCAGTAGGCTATTGCTCAAAGAGGTCAAGGTTTGAGCCAAAGGGAAAAAGGCAGTTACAAGGGGAAAGGCAAGATAGAGGCGAGTTCTAAAGTACCAACAGTCCCATTTGATCCAGAGAAGCCGTTGTGTCCCAAGTGCAGTAGGCATCATAGGGGTGAGTGCAGGTTTGGTACTCATACGTGCTACCGATGTAGTACTGCAGGACATATCGCCAAGGATTGTCCGAGAGGATCGAGTAAAGAGAAGGTGCAGGGTCGCATCTTCACCATGACTAAGGAAGGTATTAATCCTGATTCTTCTGTGATCTCTAGTACTATCTTAATTTCAGGCAGAGTAGCTACGATATTGATTGATACAGGTGCTACTCATTCTTTTATGTCTGATCTATTTTTAAGATCTTTGGGTCTAGTTCCTTCTGTTCTTCCCCTCCAGTTAATGTTGTATTGCCTTCTGGGGATGTGTTATGCCCGACGTCTATTATGTATGCGTGTTCTGTTCAAATTGATGAGCGAGTGGTTTATGCCGATTAGATTGTTATTCCGATGGTTGTGTTTTATATTATACTTGGCATGGATTGGCTATCGACTTACCGTGGAGTGATTGGTTGCGTTGCCAAGACGGTGAATTTGCAGATAATGAAAATAAGGAAAGTACTTCGCTGGTCCTTCCTTTTATTTCATGTCTTGAGGCTAGGAAGTTGTTATTTAGAGGTTGTGTTAGGTTCTTGGCTTCGATTGTTGAAGTTGAATATTTATGATATTAATATTGTGAGAGAGTTCCCTGATGTATTTGAGGATGATGTGCCGGGTTTACCGCCGGACAGAGATGTAGAGTTTGTGATCGATCTAGTTCCGGGGACGGTTCCTATTTCCAAAGCTCCGTACAAAATGGCCCCGACAGAGATGAAAGAATTGAAGACGCAGTTGCAGGATCTATTAGATAAAGGTTTTATACGGCCGAGTTCTTCGCCTTTTGGGGAGCTCCGGTTCTTTTTGTTAAAAAAAAAGATGGGTCTTGTAGAACCCGTAAATTAGAGTACGTATAAGCCATGCATAATTCTAGTATTTTAAATTAAAATGATTTTATTGAATGAGTATTTAAATGCTTTTCTTTAAAGTTAATTATTTTATGCAATAGTTTAAATTTTTATCTTTTTAATTAATTCAGTGAGGCCAGACTGGAGTTGGAGTTTTGAGATAAAATTTAAGATTTAAGAAATCATTCCCAGAGTTTATTTTAGCTAGCTAATAAGTTGATTTAAGTTAAAAGGAGGTTTAAGAAATTATTTAAGCAACTTGAGGTAAGTAGGAAATAAGTTCATTTAGGTTCCATAATTAAGGGGTTAATACACTAAATTATTTAAAGGATAGGTAAGGCTCTAAAGGTTTAAAATACACTAACTAAGCATTATTTTCCCTCAATTTTTATACCAAATTTCGGCCACCCCCTTGGAGTTACAACATTTCTTTGACAACTCACCCCTTTGACCCATTCCTTGTCATTTCTTAACATGATAATCCTTTCATCTATTAAACCCCATTAATTAATATTAGATCATTATCCTAGCCTAGTTTAGCATGTAGAATCGGTCATCCCTCTCCAACCATTACTTTGATATCAAACCATTTCAAATTCAAAAAGGAGCAAGACTTGGTCATGCCATTTGAATCCCTTTATTATTGGAACTCCCCTCACTCTCCTAACCATCATTTCCTCTCCCCCATCACCGAAAATTGGAGAGCTATTCAGTGTTAAAAAAAACGTGAGCCTCATAGCTAGATTAAGAGAGAAAATAATTTAGTAGAAGGAAGATCAAGAAGATCACTCCGCCTCCTCCGCGCCGCGTCGTCGTTTCGTTCGTTTT
Organism: Primulina tabacum; assembly: GCF_025594145.1. Taxonomy (NCBI): domain Eukaryota; kingdom Viridiplantae; phylum Streptophyta; class Magnoliopsida; order Lamiales; family Gesneriaceae; genus Primulina; species Primulina tabacum. The sequence continues at coordinate 21,261,721 of NC_134551.1, read as the reverse complement.
CTTTTCAAAACGAACCAAGGCATGTATATGTTTTTATTGACTCTTCAATTGAGTCATATTAATATTTTAAAACATCATGAGTGCATCAATCATGAAGGAGAAAACCAAAATTTTCAGCAACAAGAACAAGAAATAAATTCTGCACGGTTTCCTTTCCATTTCATGCTTCACGGGTTGGCTTGTTTTCATTGTTTCAGGTATTGGTTCGATTCCAGACTTCCAAGGCTACTCCTAGACATGAACTAGAGTGTGTCAAGACCATTTTGGTCCATTCACACACACGCTGGAAACTTGCATGTGACAGCAACACCCCAATGTGTCCCTTTGAGTCTCGATTTGTATAGTTGTTTTCAAGGGAGGGAGTCTCTGATCTTGGCTGCCCTAGGGGCCTATAGCCATGGTTAGAACGCTTCCATATCATTTCTAAGACGTGACCGAGTTGCCCTTTTGAGGCTTGGTACATGGTGAATCATTTTTCAAATAAAAAGAAACAAGAACAGATTTTCGGCCCCTTCCCTTATTTCATGTGTTGTTCGATTTTAGGGAGTGGTGTAGATCTTGGTTGGCCTCTGGCCCTTAGCCACGGTTCACACCCTACCTCTTGATGTCTAGATCGTGCCATGGTCAATCAAATGGTCACTAGAACGACATGAGACAGCAAACGAAGCAAAACACCACACGCACGCAAGGGTGCTCTCGGGTGGGAATTTTCGGTTGGTTTCGGGTGTGGTGCGAATTGTGGCTGGCCTAGGGCCCTTAGCCATGGTTCAAATCATTCCCTAGGCTGTTGGTAAGAGATTTGGTCGGTGGTGCAAGCCCCAATGGCTGATAGTCTAGAAAACGACACAAGGAAGCGAAGGCACGCCTGCTGTATTTTGTGGACAGCAAGTGGTGCGTTGGTTCAGAGGCTCGTTCGAGTTCTTGGTTGGCTTCTAGCCTATGGCCTTGGACTGGACAGTGCCTCATTGAGTTGAGAAGGTCATGTTTTTGGCCGTTTGTGATTCGGATCATTTTAGAGGTCGTACGAGAAATTACGGTGCGATGTGCTAAATTGACTCTCGAAAGAGCATTTCATGTTTTGGCCTCCATTCACCAAAATTTCGACTTGCATCATTTTTGGAGCATTATTTCGTCATTTTAGGTGTATTTTAATCATGACTAAATGATGGTTCGGTGTTTGTTCGGGTTGGCACGGAGTCATGATTAAATACGAAGTCGTTGGGCGTAATTGTCTCGTTTTTGGATTCAATTACGAAGTTTGGTCAAGAAAATCATTTGCACATTTTCATGATAAATTTAGGTCACAGCGAGCCTGGGAACGATCAAATTCATGTGGTAAAATAATACAGGATATTTCATCATGCCATTTAATTATATTACGTGCATAAAAATATAAAATATTCATTTTTGAGATTATGTTATATTGCTTGTGACCATTTCACTATCATGGGATCATTGTATCATCCGGTCGTCAGTTACCAGTCAGTTCAGTCAGTTCCACCCAGTATACTGTGGCATTAGTCTGATCAGATGTTCATTACTTCACCCGGTTGCTAGTTACCGGTCAGTTCAGTTCAGTTCAGTTCAGTGCAGGGGCCACTTGCGTAGACAAAATCTCACCAGAAAATTATTACTTGCTATTTCATTACAGGGCTCCAAGGAGAAAACATTTTCACTGTGACTTTCAGTTCAGTTATGCACGTATTATAATTAATCTTGACACGATATTTTACGTTATGCCTCATGACATGATATTTTCATTTGCATGCCATTTTATTATATTATTTACTCGTTATTTACGATATATGCATGCTGAGTCTTTAGACTCACTATACTTGATTGTTGTAGGTACTGATGATGTTGGGGCCGAGGGCGGGGACCAGTGAGCTAGCTTGGGTCGGCAGTAGTGGAACCTGAGGACCTCATTACAGCATTCGCGATTTTTATGCTCAAACATTTTAACAGTTGTTGGATACTTTAAACTTGTTATTTTGCGAACAATAAGTTCTTCCGCTGCTATTTTTAAACATTAAACTTGATTTATCAGTTATTTTATGAATGAGGCATTTTAATTATTTTAAAAAGAAATTTTTTTTATTTTTCCGCAAATTTTTAAACACGAATTTTCGGGCAATTATAGCTGGTATCAGAGCCAGGTTCTGTAAAGGGTGTACTACTACTGACTACGAGAAGCTCATGAAGTCACGTCTTCGGTCTGTAAGTTTTACATTTACGCATTTTATTCAAAGCATGAATTATTCAACAGCATGTTTTCATGAATTATTTTACCTCCAAATTTTATTGTTCAGTATTTAAATTTAAATAAATTATAGAGATTATGCATGTTGGTTACGTACGGGTTATGTATGGAACAGTATGCCCCCTAGAAGCATTCTCGAGCGCACTAGAAATGATGAGCCTCGCCATGAGGACAGGGAGGAGCAATGGCAGGAGAGAGATTTACCACCTCCACCTCCACCGGACATGAATGCCCAGATGCTAGCTGGGATGACTCAGTTCTTCACACAGTATGCGGGGAACCATGCTGTGGCAACCAGGCCGACAGGGCCCGAGGCTGTCTATGAGAGATTAATGAAGATGCGTCATAAGGAGTTTTCAGGGACGACGGACCCCATGATTGCCGAGGGCTGGATCAAGTCCCTCGAGGTTATCTTCGAGTTCATGGAGTTTGGAGATGCAGACAGAGTCCGATGTGCCACATATTTATTCGGAGGAGATGCCCGCTTATGGTGGGAAGGAGCATCAGTAGCCCTGAACTTGGCTACGCTGAGTTGGGCGCGCTTCACGAAGGAATTCTACTCCAAATATTTCACTGAGGAGGTGCGCACGAGGTTGACCACGGAATTCATGAGCCTGAGACAGGGAGATCTGATTGTTACGGAATTTATCCGTAAGTTGGAGAGGGGTTGTCATTTTGTGCCCCTGATCGCGAATGATGCTAAAGCCAAGTTGATGCATTTCTTGGTGGGTCTACGGCCGATCTTGCGCCTTGATGTTAGGGTGTTTGACCCTACTACTTATGAGGTCGCTGTCTCCAAAGCTCTAGCCGTAGAGCAGGATCAGCGTGATATCGAGAGAGACCGCTAGGGCAAGCGCCCAGTCCAGGAGCCACACCGCCCTCCTCCTCAGCAGCATCAGCAGCAGCACAAGAGGCATTTTTACGGGCCGCCTAGAAACAGAGGTCAGCAGCAGCAGCAGCAACGGGGACGCCCAGCCTCGAGGACTTTTGAGCACCCAGTTTGCCCTAAGTGCTCACGTCGCCATCCTGGAGCATGTATGTTTGGTTCAGGGAAGTGTTATAAGTGTGGTATTCTAGACCACTTACTTCTGCAGTGCCCTCAGAAGAATCTGCCTACCCAAGGCAGAGTTTTTGCCCTGCATGCGACAGAGACAAACCCGGAGACCATGCTTATGACAGGTATCTTACAGCTTTAAGTTATATTTGAATTTCAATGTTTTGGGAATTGGGTTAAGATTTTTGAACATAGAATTGCAGTAGGATTGCATGCTCTACTCAGTATTATTTTGGAAATTTAAGTTAGAAGAACTTTTGTAAAGGCCTGTATTCGTAGTCGTGTTTTTGCGGAATTATAAAAATTTTCTAAATAAATAATCATCTTGCCTCATTTATAAAATAAACATGTAAATAATTTTAACTTTAAAATAACAGCGGAAGCAAATATTATTTTCAAACAACAATTTAAAAATAATCCAACGTATTAAAACTGAGTTTGAATAATAAAAAGTGCATAAACTAAAACACGAGGTCCTCGGGTTTTTCTACTGCTGCCACAAGATCGCTCATTTGTCTACGCCCTTCATCTCGACCTCATCAGTACCTACAACACTCAAGTCTAGTGAGTCTAAAGCCCTCAACATGTAATATCGTGAATAATAAGTAAATATATCATAAAATCGCATGCAACGTAAAATAAAGTATCGTAAACGTACGGTGAGAAATCGTTTTCATGAAAAATTATATCTACGTGCATATCTGGAAAATCCTACGTAAAAGCTTTTCTCAATAGAGCTCTGTCATATATATCATAATTTTCTGTAGAGAGTAATGTTTCTACGCAAGTGGCCCATAACATAACGTGAACGCCTGATCAGACTAAACCACAATATACTAGGCGGTCGAGATCACCACAGCCCTTGGACTGGATATCTGTACCCATATATAATGTAACCGGTCGTAAGTCACCGGGCGGAGTGGTCCTCGATTGCGCCCTACGACTTCCAAACCCATAAACATAAGGTGGCCACATATAGCATATATCTCAAAAATAAACATTTTATATTTTTATGCACGTAATATAATTATAACCTTATTTTTACCGGATGAGTTGGATCGCTCCCAGGCTTGCTGCGACCTAATTCTAATATGTGACACATGCAAATAATATTATCTTGACTTAAACTTGACAATAGAACCAAAACTCAACAATAGAACTAAAAATGAGACTATTATGACCAACCACTTGATTTTTTTATCATGGTATCGTACCAACCCGAACCAACATTAAACCGACGTTTAACCATGATTAAAAATACCCCAAACATACTGAAAAATATGCACAAGGACTGTAAAACACGAAAATAGGTGAATGGAACACAAAAACATAAAACACTCTTTCGAGAGTCATTTTGGCACCTTTCACCGTAAATTCTCGTACGACCTCTAAACTCAACCAAATCACAAACGGCCAAAAACACGACTTTTCTAACTCATTACGTACTGTCCATTCCAAGGCCATGGGCTAAAAGCCAACCAAGAACTCAAACAAGCACCAAAACCGAACTGCAAGTTGCTGTAAAATTACACCAGTAGCAGCTTGTGTGTTTGTAGTGAAAATCCTGAATAAATACTATGGGCTTGAACCACCGTCCAAGGACTCTTACAAACATCCTAAGGTATGGCTTGGACCATGGCTAAGGGCTAAAAGCCAACCACAAATTGAGCCAACACATAGGATAATGCAACATGCTAGCCGAGAATGCATATTCTGTGCAGTGGTGTATATATTGAATTGTTTTGTTGTCAATCTTCGTTCCAGTGGCTATATAATTAACCTTCGCTCGATCTTGACATGATAAAGTGTGGTATGAACCATGGTTATGGGCTAGAAGCCAACCATAATCCAAACAACACAGAAAAACCGAAAGTTACTCACACCAAAAATACGATTTCGAAAACCGAAGAGCACTTGTTATGTTTCTGTAAAAATCTGAGGGATCTATGAAGCAAGCTTTGAATAGATGATTTGGTCACGTCCTAGACATGATAAGGAAGGGTTCTAACCATGGCTACAGTCCCTAGGATAGCCAAGTTTTGAATACCCCCTTAAACCATTCAATGACAAAAACCGTGACTCCATTTCTGCACTTGAGGGAAATGTTGCTGTCATTCCTTGTTTGTTCGTGTATGGACTTGAACCATTGAACCAAAAACACCCTAACACATTCTAAATTATGCCTAGAAGCAGCCATGAAAGCCTGGAATCGAGCAAATCCCTGTAATCAACAAAGACAACACAACCGTGAAGTGCATATCACAGGGCCGAGAAGCTGTACAGCTTTCTTTCAAGAGTTTTGCTGTCAAATTGTGTTTTGCCACTTGATTTATGAACATATACTGATTTAAAATAGCTAATATAACTTGATTGCAGAGCAAATGAATAATATATACATGCCTGGAATTTGTTTTGACACAAAAACAAATCAATACAACGAAGACGAGCGGCGGTCGGAGTCGGAGGTTTTCTTCTTTCTTGTGTTACTGCTGCTGTGCACGATAACCTTAGCTGCTGTTTCTGATATATTTCGAAGGTGGAGAGTGTAGGTTTGCTAGACAATGAAGAGGAGTGCTATAGGAGGTGTTAAAGGTGCCATAATATACATTAAGTTGGGAGGTTACAAGTCAAGAAGTTGAATGGATTTGAATGGTCTTCTTCTCTTGTTTTATTGTTGGTTTTTCACGATTTTACTCAGTTGTTCCCTTCTGATTTTTCGAGCATATTAGTGTAGGACATGTGGGTAAGGAAGAGGAATGTTATAGGTGGTGTTAAAGGGTCATAATATACATTAAATGGGAGTTACAAGTGAAGGAGTTGAATGGATTCAAATTGTTTCTTCTCTCCTTGTAAGCCGCTTCTTTTCCTCATTTTTGCTGCATGTTTTCGTTTATTTACTAGCGTGATGGGTTAAGGAAGAGTTAAGGTATATTATTGTGTTTGAATTCACTAATAACTAATGAATTAAAGGTGAGGAATTGTATTCACCTTAAAGACTAATGAGGTGATTTGAATGAGGTTTACCACACATGTAAAATGGGAAGATTGAACCGAAAGTGATAAACAATTTTACATGGTATAACATTGATTAATCTTGTATTTTAAATTCTTAAGGTTTTAAATACCCATTATACTTTTAGTGAATTACACCTTAATTTAAAATGAACTCTTGTATGGCATTGCATGGTTAACAATTTAAGTATTTAAATGTTATATTTAATTTCTTGAATATTATACCTA